>NW_026112302.1:0-142500 GCF_024679095.1 Eriocheir sinensis | reverse complement strand
ACACTGACAAACACTGACAAACACCGCTCACAAACACTAAAACACACGTACGTACAACCACCGCTATTCACCTGGTAAGTCCTTGGCAATCACTCCGGGTCCATCTTCACGTCCTGCAACACACCAACAGAATGACTGATATTGTGGAGTGACTTTTTCCCTTTTCTCTCCCCCTCCCTCTCCCACTCTTCCCCTCGCCTTCTCTCCTTCCTCCCTCCTCCTCTCTCCAGCCACCTGTTACCTCCACTTTCCTCCCTCCCTCCATTTCCTCCCTGTTCCTACCTCCTTTTCTCCTTCCCATCTCTCCTTCCCTCCTCCTCTCTCCAACACCTGTGTCTACTTGTTCGTTTCTCTCTCCCTCTCAACAGGAAATGACAAACGAAAGGAGGAGGAGGAGGAGAAGGAGAATGAAGAGGAAGAGGAGGAAGAGGAAGAGGAGGAGGAAATAAGAAAAAAAAAGAAAAAGAGAAGAAATGAGAAGAAATTAGAAAGGATGAACGGAGAAAAGGAGGAGAAAGAGGTGGAGGAGGAGGAGGAGGAGGAGGCGACATTATTACTGTCAGATAAAACAATTACTGTCCGTCTGGGCAAATAATTATCCATCTGGCTTTATATATATATATATATATATATATATATATATATATATATATATATATATATATATATATATATATATATATATATATATATATATATATATATATACATTACCATTGAACTCCCACGCTACCCACACGATTTTCAGTCCACTCAGTCAGTCACCGCCTACCCATGTAAAACTAAACACCTTCACACATCAACCACCACAACCGGACCTAGAAGCCTAGAGGGAATAACGAGATCCAATCAGTATGAGGGGGGGGATGATGCTGATAATAAGCCAATGCACAACAACCTGTCTGCGCCAGAACGGGCTGACCATTGGCTATCAGGCCCCCACCTGGAAGAAGCCTTGGGCCGACCATCAGGCCCCACCAGAAGATGCCTACCGGCGCAACAGGCAAACGACGTAAAAAAAAAAAAAAAAAAAAATCTATCTATCTATCTATCTATCTATCTATCTATATCTATATCTATATCTATATCTATATCTATATCTATATATATATATATATATATATATATATATATATATATATATATATATATATAATAAGTTTGTGGATGTATGCATTTATGTATATAGGTATGCACATATTGACTTGCACTTCATCTATCAATAGGAACTTAAACTTTTTATTTGAGCTTTTTTAATTTCAAACTCAGCTTTTCTAATTGGATTTTCAACTTTTTAAATTTGATATTCAACTTTTTAAATATGAATTTCAACTTTTTTTTATATGAAATTCAACTTTATTTTAATTTGAAATTCAACTTTTCTAATTGGAATTTCAACTTTTTTTTATATGAACTTCAATTTTTTTTATTTAAAATTCAACTTTCCATATATGAAATTCAACTGTTTTAACTTGAAATTCAACTTTTTAAATTTGAAATTCAACTTTTGATTTGAGGATGAAAAGGTGTCGATAGTTCGACGTACCGGCCCCTGAGATGTGTTTCATCATTCTTTATTTTCTGGTAAATTCCCTTCTTTAACCCTATCTCGTGTTTTAGTCCACGAGTCATCCACTTAGGGTCTTTGTTTTCTTTTCTAAGTGCTCGCTGTGGTATATGCTGTCTTTGCCACTCTACTATTACTCTAACTAAATTATTGTAAGACATTTCTACCTGGTTCTATTGTCTCTCCAATCCGCAGTTCTTGCCCTCATGAATCCCTAAATTAAATTATCCCAGTTTACCCCTTCAAGATGTCTTCTAAGCCCCTCGTAATTTGCTCTTCTAAAATCTGGCACTAACACTGGGTTTGGTTCGCGGGTTACCGCCCAGTCTAAAATAAAACGAACCGTTCTGTGGTCACTATTTCCTAACTCTCCGCCCACCTCCAACTCACGTATCAAGCTCCCATTATTAGTTAAGACTAAATCTAGTATGTTATCTCCTCTGGAAGGCTCAGTAACTACCTGCTTAACGAAATTATCTTGTATAACTTCAAGAAAATCCTCGGCTTCCAGGTCACCCACTAGGTCTTCCCAGTCTATATTCCTATAATTAAAATCCCCCATTGCGCAGACATTTATACTCCTACTCGCCCTACCAATAACCTGTAGAAATATATTCGTGTCCTGCCTGCTAAGGTTGGGTGGCCTGTACATAACTCCAAGAGTTAGTTTTTCTTTTCCTTTGTAAACGTTCACCCAAACTGATTCTGAATCCATGTTATTTTGTACTGAATTATTAAATAAACATTTGAATGAGTCTTTAACATATAGCGCAACACCACCTCCCTTTCTGCTCCTTCTGTCTTTGTGAAACATCTGATATCCCGTTTTTTCAAATTCCGATCTAAAATTTCTATTGGCAGTGTCTATCCATGTCTCAGTGATCGCTACTATGTCAAAATTTTCTGAACAAGCTTCACCCCTTAGTAAGTCTATTTTTTTTCTGAGGCTCCTGCTGTTAGTATAGAAGATTCTTAGCCCGCCCTCTGTTACTCCCCTATAATTACTTTTAAGCTGCCTGGTTATATTATTAGCTAGATGTCCACTCTCATTACTCCTCCCATTGCTCCCATTATATATACATATATATATATATATATATATATATATATATATATATATATATATATATATATATATATATATATATATATATATATATATATATATATATATATATATATATATATATATATATATATATATATATATATATATATATATATATATATATATATATATATATATATATATATATATATATATATATATATATATATATATATATATATATATATATATATATATATATATATATATATATATATATATATATATATATATATATATATATATATATATCTATATATATATCCTGTAACCTCACCCAGGCGCCTGAAAACCTGTCAGCGTCCCCAGGAGACTCACCGCTCCTTGTGGTTGGCGTCCAACGTCTGGATGGGCTACTCACGTTACTTCCGGGTCCTTGGTCCCCTGAGGTGCGACTCCCAGGCGTGTGTGCCACCCTGTGTTCCCTCCGAGAGCGACAGCGTGCGTGAAATCCAGCCTCTGGCCACCAGTGCACTTTACTGTGGAGAAAGCAAACCCCTTCCACTTCGGCGGGCTCAGAGAAACACAATCCGCCGGTTTAACGTGGTTTATTTCCTTTGTCACAGTTCCCACACTGTTCCACCGGGATCCGGCCACTTGTTGACCGTCGAAACCCTCTAATAAAGTCCACAAACCCAAACACCGCCAATTCCAGGCACTTTCTTCAAGGGGGTCCGTGCACCGCCACGCTACGAGCCTCAGGTCCCGACCGAGGTTCGAATCCAACTGCCTGCCGGCGTCCCCCAAGGCCCTCGTGCGCGCCCCAATCACAGGCCTTCCCCCTCGGTGACGTCACTTCCTGGCGGGAACCTCAGGCAGCCGTAACATCACCCCCTCCTGTGAAAGATGGAGCGTCCTCGCTCCCCCCAAAAAAGAAAACACATATCCCGCCCAAATAAAGTAAACTCAACTAAACATGTGCTCAGTCACAAACAAAGTCATCCATCCAACCGGGGAGACGCCGCTCCCTCCTGGGCCTCCTTACCTCCGGCCCAAGATTACCTCCTGCAGATGCCCCGTCCAAGGGACACACCTCCTCGCCCGCGTCCTCCTCCAACACCATGGGCTCCGGTTCCCTCGGGTCCAGGTCCTCCTAATCCTCCGTCACCAGGGGCTCCTCGACCCCCAGCCCCAGGTCCGCTTCCTCCTCCTCCTCGCTGCCCGCCAGCGAAGCTTCCTCCTCCCAGGAGAAGTCCCCGGGACCGTGGTACCGCCAGAGCCGGTCCGCGTGCACCACCATGGCACGCCTGTGAGGCCCCTGGCGTATGCGGAATGTGACGTCAGAAAGGACCCGTTCCACGTCGTAGGGCCCCTCCCAGGGGCTCTGGAGCTTGGGGGACAACCCTTTCTTCCTCCGAGGGTTGTGCAACCACACTTTGTCCCCCTCCTTGAAAGGTGGTGACTTGGCCCGCCGATCGTACCGGTCTTTCATCGTCTCGCCCGACACCTTCAGGTTAGCCCTCACCTGATGGTGTACTTGCTGGAGACGGTCCTGGAGGGCGATAGCGTAGGGGGTGACTGTAGTGGGCATCTCCTCGTCCGACGGCCTGCCAGTCACCAGATCCACTGGCAGCCGGAACTCCCGTCCACACATCAGCCGCGCGGGCGTGTACCCAGTCACCTCGTGTTCGGCCGAGCGGTAAGCCATCAGTACCAGGGGGATTTTCAAGTCCCAATCCTCCTGTCCCTCCTGGCAATACTTTGCCAACTCCTGACCTAGGGTGCGGTTGTAGCGTTCCACCATGCCATCTGACTGAGGCCGTAGGGGTGTGGTACGAGTCTTTTTAATGCCCAGCAAGCTACAGCACTCCCGGAACACGGCCGACTCAAACTCCCTCCCTTGGTCGGAGTGCAACTCGTGCGGCACACCAAACCGGGCAAAGAACTCGTCCACCAACACCCCCGCCACTGTGCCCGCCTCATGGTTCGGGAGAGGGAACGCTTCCGGCCACTTAGTAAAATAGTCCATGGCCACGCACACAAAGCGATTCCCCCGAACTGTCTTAGGGAATGGGCCCACAATGTCCACTGCTACCCTCTCCATGGGTGCCCCTACCTGGTACACCTGTTAGGAGCCACAGTCCTTCTCCTGGGCCCATCTTGGCACAGCACGTCACAACTCCTGCACCACTCAGTCGCGTCCTTTCGCATGCCTACCCAGTACACACGCTGCTTTAACCTCCCGAGGGTCTTACGCACACCGAAGTGGCCGCTCGCACTACCACCGTGAGCCTCGCGCACCAGTTCCTTTCTCATTTTCCCAGGAACTATTGTCTGCCAGAAGGCCACACCGCCGCCACTTGTCTCCCACCGCCTCTGCAGCACCCCATCACTCAGGCGTAGCACTGCCCACTGTTGCCACAACGCCTTACCTGCAGGGCTCAACGGTGCAACACTTTCCCAAGGCGGTTTTTCCTCGCCTTCTTCCCGCAGTGTCACTATGGGCCCAATGTCCGCGTCCTCCCGCTGGGCCTGTCCGAGGTCCTCTCCCCAACTAGTGTCACTGGCAACCGCGGCAGCCTTCACGCTCACAGGCTCCCCCTCCCGGCTGCAATGCGCACAGTCACTTTCGCAGGGCCGGCGACTTAAACTGTCCGCATTACCGTGCAGTTTCCCCGGCCGGTACTCAATGTGGTAGTCGTGCTGTTCAAGCTTGCCAATCCACCTGGCTAGCTGACCCTCCGGGTTCCTGAGGTTCTTTAACCACCTCAGCGCAGCATGGTCCGTCCTGACCTTGAACTTGGCCCCGTACAAGTACGGATGGAAGTGATCCAGAGCCTGAATCACTGCCAACAACTCCTTACGTGTGACGCAATAGTTCCTCTCTGGCGCAGAGAACTTCCGGCTGAAGTAGGAGACAACCCATTCCTGCCCATCCTTTTCCTGGGACAGAACCGCTCCCACGCCCTCAGCACTAGCGTCGCAGTCCAGAATGTACACCTTTGTGGGGTCAGGGTACGGTAACACAGGGCATTAGCAAGGGCCCCTTCAACTCCTCAAAGCCCGTTGACAGTCCTCGCTCCAGTGAAAGCAGGCCCCTTTCCGAGTCAAGTGGTGGAGTGGCGCTGCGGTCTGAGCAAACCCCTTCACGAACCGCCGGTAGTACGTGCACAGTCCGATAAACCCACGAACTGCAGTCACACTACGCGGCACCGGCCACTCCTTTACTGACTCAACTTTACCCGGGTCTGTTTTCACCCCCTCACTAGTCACTATGTGCCCCAGGAACGGCACTTCCTTCCTTAAAAGACAGCACTTCTTAGGACTCAGTTTCACATTAGCCGCCCTGAGCCTGTCCAGCACTGTTTTTAACCTTTCCAGAGCCAGCTTGAACGAGTCCCCGTACACTAGTACATCGTCCAAGTACACCAGGGCGCTTTTCCAGAGCAACCCTTCCAGCACACGCTCCATCAAACGCTCAAACGTTGCCGGGGCATTCACTAGTCCGAAACTCATTACCTTGAACTGGTACAGTCCTTGCCCAGACGAGAAGGCCGTCTTCTCTGTCCTCCTCCGCTACCTCAACCTGGTGGTAGCCGGACTTCAGATCCAAGGTCGAAAACCACTGTGCCCCCGTGAGCGCATCCAGCGTGTCATCCACCCTCGGGAGAGGGTAAGAGTCCTTTGTCGTCACCGCGTTAAGGCCCCGATAGTCCACGCAACACCTGGTGGACCCATCCTTCTTCTTAACGAGGACGACAGCGGCACTCCATGGGCTGCACGACTTTTCAATAACCCCTTGTGCGAGCAGCTCCTCCACGGCTTTTTCCACCTCCAGCCGTCGTGCAGGCGCAATCCTCCGGGGCGGCAACTTGACAGGACGACTGTCTCCTGTGTGGATGTGGTGTTTTACCAGACTGGTCCGGCCCAGGTCATGGTCTCCCTTCGAGAACACATCCGCATACTGAGTCAGCACTTTTCCCACCTCGTCCACCTGTTCTCCGGACAGGCATACCGAGCTCCTCTGCAATAGATCCTGCAGATGAGGTGGAACCCCAGTGCTACTCTCCTGCGTGCCCTCGACCAGACCTACCGGGTCCATATTCGTCTGTACACCTTCACACCCGTCCGGAACTAGACTCTCCTTCTCCTTCCCTAGTCGGCAGCGGTGGCTGGCTTCGGGGGGTGACGCAGCATGGGTTCGGTGAGTCTCGACAGAGACAGCACACTCCACTGCGCCTCCGCCGCCTTCCCTTAGCGGCACCACGTTGCCTCCGACCGCCATGGTCATATCCCCGAAATCCAGCACCGCCCTGCTCCGCTGGAGATAGTCTAGTCCCAGCAAGTTCTCCCCGACGTCAGCCACGAAGACAGGAAGACACTCCTCCGTGCCGCCCACAGTTACCCTGGCATCCACTGGCCCCCTGAGCTGTGTGCAGTGTCCCGTAATCCCACACAGCTGCTGCCTGGCCACCGGGGGCTGTCCGGTTGCCAGCATGCCGTCCTGCACGAACTTGCGCTCTGCGCCCGAGTCCACCGTCAGGTAGCAAGAATTCCCATCCACTTGCCCACCCACCTGAACGG
Organism: Eriocheir sinensis; assembly: GCF_024679095.1. NCBI lineage: Eukaryota > Metazoa > Arthropoda > Malacostraca > Decapoda > Varunidae > Eriocheir > Eriocheir sinensis. Next base: position 135,301 of record NW_026112302.1, on the reverse strand, counting down.
TCCGGGCAACCTCAGCGCGGCAACTTAGGCGGATTGGGGCTTCTTCTCCTCCGACTGGTGCTTGCCCCCCTCCGCCAGCCCGTCCCGGTTTCCCGCGGCCTCCTTACAGTCTGTGGCGGGGACCAAGGTACACTCTGAAGTCCGGTGACCCTTGCCACAGTTGTAACAGCAGGGCTTGTACTGAGTCGGCCCCGCTCCCGTACCGCCAGCCTTTCTGCTGCTCTTGCTCCCCGGGCAGTACTTCCTGGAGTGTCCCTGCTGCCCGCACGAGAAACAGTTCCCCTTGAACTCACCTGGGGGTGGTGAAGGACTGGAGGACGACTTCCCCACGCTCCCCTTCTTCGCCTTCACCTTGTAAGGGCTATGGTTCCCGCTGGGTTTCTCCCTTGTTGTCCTGAGAAACGACTCCAGCTCCAAGCCCCTGGCCAAAGCCTCCTGAAGGTCCTTGGGGTGTGCCTGCTGCACATAAATCCTCAGTTGTTGATTATCGATAGCGTCAACAAACTGATCCCGCAGGAGGATGGTGATTAGCTCCTCACCTGCCCCTGGGTACGCACGGCGCACCAGCACCTCCAAGTCTTGCGCCAAGCGTGTCAGGGTTTCCCCCGGGCCCCTTGTCCGAGCCCGAAACCTGGTCCTGAACACCTCAGACTGGTGCTGATGCCCGTACCTCCGCTCCAGAGCAGCTGTCACCTCGCTGTAGGAGCTCCGTTGGGCGGCCGGCAGCTGGTTCAGAACCTCGAGCGCCGCTCCCTTGAGCGCGCACACCAGCTGCAGGGCCATTTCCTCCCGACTCCACTGACGGGCGCTCGCCAGGAGTTCGAATTGTGTCTTATATGCCTCCCAAGAGACACTCCCATCGAACTCCTGTGGCCGGCGCCTCGTCCCGTCCCGGAGCCGTCGTGTCGTGGAGCTGGTGCACGAGTGGCATGACTTTACCGAGCCTGGCGGGGAAGGAGGAGGCGATAACACGTTAGCCGGAGTGCCCAGAGGTTGAAACACGGGTGCCGCGGGCGAGAGGCTTGCCGGAACCAGGGGACGAAACCTGCTCCTGTCATCACTAATGTCACTTCCCCCCTCATCCCCACTGCGCTGCTCGTGTACCCTGAGCGGCATGTTTCCCTGAGGGGCGACAAAGCCTTGGCTAGCACCCATAGCCTCGTCAACATACTTCCTTAACTCTCTGGCAACCCCTTCCACTTCAGCCTTAACCTCGGCCTTAGTAAACACCTCCTCAAGCACCTCTTCCTTCACCTCCTTTTTAACACGGTTACACTCCTCCGCTAGGTGTGCCCTGAGCTCTTTAAATACCCGCTCGGCACTCCCCGCCACCTCCTCCCGTACACTTGCCAGGCTTTCAGTCACTTCACGGCGCTGAGCGTCAAAACCTTCAGTCATGTCTTTCCTCATGCCCGTCACAGCCTCCACCTGGGCACTGAGGGCGGCCAGCAGGTCCTCCAGGGTAACTTCCTTCCCTGCCATGACTTAGAACACACCACAGACAGTCCGTAACAGTCCTAAGCCCGCCCGCTGGGAGGTAAACAACAGCTGATCCTCTTCCCGCTTTTCCGGTCAGCTGATTCCCCCACGCGGCGTCCACGCAGCAAGACCGGACAAGAAAATGGCGACGCGTGCACACAGGGCGTAACCCTCCCACACGCTGCCCGTCGCTCTCACACTGTCCCAACACTCCCCGTAGCACCACACGCAACTCCAGCGGGACCCTCAGACAGACCAACAATATCCCGAACACCTGACACCACTGTAACCTTCCTGTAACCTCACCCAGGCGCCCGAAAACCCCGTCAGCGTCCCCAGGAGACTCACCGCTCCTTGTGGCTGGCGTCCAACGTCTGGATGGGCTACTCACGTTACTTCCGGGTCCTTGGTCCCCTGAGGTGCGACTCCCAGGCGTGTGTGCCACCCTGTGTTCCCTCCGAGAGCGACAGCGTGCGTGAAATCCAGCCTCTGGCCACCAGTGCACTTTACTGTGGAGAAAGCAAACCCCTTCCACTTCGGCGGGCTCAGAGAAACACAATCCGCCGGTTTAACGTGGTTTATTTCCTTTGTCACAGTTCCCACACTGTTCCACCGGGATCCGGCCACTTGTTGACCGTCGAAACCCTCTAATAAAGTCCACAAACCCAAACACCGCCAATTCCAGGCACTTTCTTCAAGGGGGTCCGTGCACCGCCACGCTACGAGCCTCAGGTCCCGACCGAGGTTCGAATCCAACTGCCTGCCGGCGTCCCCCAAGGCCCTCGTGCGTGCCCCAATCACAGGCCTTCCCCCTCGGTGACGTCACTTCCTGGCGGGAACCTCAGGCAGCCGTAACACTATATATATATATATATATATATATATATATATATATATATATATATATATATATATATATATATATATATATATATATATATATATATATATATATATATATATATATATATATATATATATATATATATATATATATATATATATATATATATATATATATATATATATATATATATATATATATATATATATATATATATATATATATATATATATATATATATATATATATATATATATATATATATATATATATATATATATATATATATATATATATATATATATATATATATATATATATATTTATATAGATATATAGATAGAGATAGATAGATAGGCAGCTCAAAGGTTCCAGAGCTTCTTCGAACTCCCACTAACTTTGATCTATACATTTCAGCCCGGAATCGTGCCAAATCTATTCTCCGACTTACCAAAACTTCTTTCATAAACAGAAAATGTCAACACCTTGCTTCTAATTCTTCCCGTGACTTCTGGCATCTAGCCAAAAATATCTCCTCCAATTTCACTTAATCCTCGTTCCCTCCTCTCCTTAACCCTGACGGCAGCACTGCCGTTTCATTTGTCTCTAAGACTGAGCTCTTCGCTCAAACTTTCTGTAAGAACTCCACCTTGGACGATTCTGGGCATATGCCTTCTATATATCCCCCCTCTGATTCCTTTATGCCTGTTATTAAGATTCTTCCTAATGATGTTTTCTATGCTTTCTCTGGCCTCAACTCTCAGAAGGCTTATGGACCTGATGGAGTGCCTCTTATTGTCCTCAAAAACTGTGCTTCTGTGCTGACACCCTGCCTGGTCAAACTCTTTCGTCTCTGCCTATCAACATCTATCTTTCCTTCCTGCTGGAATTATGCCTTTGTACAGCCTGTGCCTAAGAAGTGTGACAGCTCCAATCCCTCAAACTACCGCCCAATAGCTTTACTTTCATGTCTATCTAAGGCTTTTGAATCAATCCTTAACCGGAAGATTTAAAAGCACCTTTCCACTTATAATCTTCTATCTGATCGCCAGTATGGATTCCACAAGGGGCTTTCTACTGGCGATCTTCTTGCTCTCTTAACTGACTCTTGGTCATCCTCTCTTAGCAGTTTCGGTGAAACTTTCTCTGTTGCGCTAGACATATCGAAAGCACTCGATAGAGTCTTGCACCAGTCTTTGCTTTCTAAACTGCCCTCTTTCGGATTATATCCCTCTCTCTGTTCCTTTATCTCCAGTTTCCTTTCCGGCCGTTCTATCTCTGCGGTCGTAGACGGTCACAGATCTTCCCCTAAACCTATCAACAGTGGCGTTCCACAGGGCTCTGTCCTATCACCCACTCTCTTCCTGTTATTCATCAATGATCTTCTTTCCATAACAAACTGTCCTGTCCACTCGTACGCCGACGACTCCACTCTGCATTATTCAACTTCTTTCAATAGAAGACCATCACAACAGGAAGTATACGACTCCAGACTGGAGGCTGCAGAACGCTCAACCTCAGACCTTGCTATCATTTCCGACTGAGGCAGAAGGAACCTTGTGTCCTTCAATGCCTCAAAAACTCAATTTCTCCACCTATCAACTCGACACAATCTTCCAAACACCTATCCCCTATTCTTCGACAACACTCAGCTGTCACCTTCTTCAACACTAAACATCCTCGGTCTATCCTTAACTCAAAATCTCAGCTGGAAACTTCATATCTCCTCTCTTGCTAAATCAGCTTCCTCGAGGTTGGGCGTTCTGTATCGTCTCCGCCAGTTCTTCTCCCCCGCGCAGTTGCTATCCATATACAGGGGCCTTGTCCGCCCTCGTATGGAGTATGCATCTCACGTGTGGGGGGGCTCCACTCACATAGCTCTTCTGGACAGAGTGGAGGCTAAGGCTCTCTTCGTCTCATTAGCTCTCCTCCTCCTACTGATAGTCTTCTACCTCTTAAATTCCGCCGCGATGTTGCCTCTCTTTCTATCTTCTATCGATATTTCCACGTTTACTGCTCTTCTGAACTTGCTAACTGCATGCCTCCCCCACTCATGCGGCCCCGCTGCACACGACTTTCTGCTCATGCTCATCCCTATACTGTCCAGACCCCTTATGCAAGAGTTAACCAGCATCTTCACTCTTTCATCCCTCACGCTGGTAAACTCTGGAACAATCATCCTTCATCTGTATTTCCTCCTGCCTACGACTTGAACTTTTTCAAGAGGAGGGTATCAGGACACCTCTCCTCCCGAATTTGACCTTGCTTTTGGCCACCTCGTCTGATTCTTTTATGGGAGCAGCGATTAGCGGGCTTTTTTTTTATTATTGTCTTTTTTTGTGCCCTTGAGCTGCCTCCTTTGTTGTAAAAAAAAATAAAAAAATAAGCCGTCTGCGAGTTAAGGCCAGAGAGGGCATAGAAAACATCATTATGACGAAACTTAATAACAGGCATAAAGTAGTCGGAGGGGGGATGTGTAGGAGGAATATGCCCAGAATCGTCCAGAGTGGAGTTGTTGCAGAAAGTTTGAGCGAAGAATTCAGCCTTAGAGATAAAAGAGACGGCAGTGCTGCCGTGTTTTTTTTTTCTTCACATTCATGGTACAGAAGCCTTCTCAAACTATCACCAGGCTCATGAAACTACCCATGGAGATACAGATACGACAACCTCTCTCTCTCTCTCTCTCTCTCTCTCTCTCTCTCTCTCTCTCTCTCTCTCTCTCTCTCTCTCTCTCTCTCGCCGGCTACGTAAACTTTTGGGATCAATTTTATGGCATGAGGAGTCTATTTCAGAAAGATGGACTCCATTTGTCAGCAGTCGGCGGCAAGATTTGGGAGACTACTTCACGGCGCTGTTCGAGACTTTAGAGCAAAAAACGAGTCGCGCGTTCACACCCCGCCCACTTAAAAATAAATAGTTGTCATGCGGCCAGCACTTCACTAAATCCTAAAACAACTAACAACTCCGTTTCTCGAGTTATAACAAAACACAACAAGGGTTCTTAGCTTTAACGTTCGAGGCTTAAGAAATATGATCGATGAATTGCAGTGCCTAACTAAAACAGAAGACGTTGATGTAATTGCCGTAACTGAAACATTTATTGACACCGCTAATAATGACTGAATTTTTTTAATATAATGTAAATAACTTTATATTTTTCAATAAAGACCGAGTTAATCGTAGAGGTGGAGGTGGCTCTTTACGTCAAAAGTAGCTTACAGCCCGTTGATAAAACACCAGAGAACAGTACTGTAGAACACTTGAGCGTGAGCTCAAATACCGATCAATTAAAAATCAACATATCCGTCACTTACAGGCCTCCAGGCCAATCACGCGAGAATGATGAAATAATATATAGCGTTTTGCAAAGAACTCTCCGAAACAATGATGCATTGATTTTGAGGGATTTTAATCTACCGCATATAGACTGGCAGACACTCACGGGATCCGAGGGGGAATCGCATAGGATGTTAGACTTCGTTGAAAATAACTGCCTTAGCCAAATGGTTAGTGAAACAACGCGCGATAATAATATTCTTGATCTTGTATTAGTAACCCAAGAGAACTTAGTTGACAATGTCAGCGTTGGCGAACACCTCGGATCATGCGATCATAGACTGGTGCGTCTCGACATAAGAGCTCAAACAAGGATTGCATTATTGTATGTCAATTTTAAAGAGCGAATTTTGAAAGAATAAGACAGTCATTAACGATCTTTCAATTAGTATCCAACAGCGACGTCGAAGAATCTTGGCAAGACTTTAAAGCTTAATATCTAACTGATCCGTGCAATCTTGTGAAAAGCGTCGAAAAGTTAAAAATCCTCCGTGGTTTAATAATGAAATCAAACTTGCTCTCCAAAAGAGGAACTTGTTACATAGGCAAAAGAAAACCGATAACTCTACCGAAAATAGTACACGGTACTACGAAGCAAGACGACAAGTCAAAAGTTTAATCAAACAGGCGAAACGGAGGTACGAAGTAAACATTGCGGTAAATTGCAAGTCAGATCCTAAAAGTTTTTTTAGGTATATAAACAAAAAAAAAAAAAAAAGAAATTCGAAGTGGGATTGGCCCATTAACAGATGATTCGGGCAATATCGTGACAGACACCCAACGCATAGCGAGCACGTTAAATTCTTATTTCGCCTCGGTTTTTAATAGTAATTCTACCGATACTGCTGCTGTTCCTACCACTATTGGAAATCCCAGTCGTACTCTCCCTGACTTTGAAATCAGTACAGATGAGGTTCTCAAAGCGCTGCAGTCACTTAAAACTAACAAAAGTCCAGGACTTGATAAAATATATCCAAAATTACAGTACTTAAAGGAATATCAAGAGAGATACTCAGACCTTTAACAATGCTGTTTAATATGTCTTTGCACCATGGTATCGTTCCTAGTGATTGGAAAATGGCTAACGTAGGTAGTAACAAATGTACAGAAGTGGGGGTAGTTGGAAGTGGGGGGTGACGGAAGTGGGGGTTGGGGGGGTCAGCGGGGGGATGACGGAAGAGGGGGTAGCTGGACACCCCCCACCCCCCACATCTTTCACCTTTTCACCCACCCCCCAACACCCACCCACCCCACCCATCCACCCCTCTCGGGCTAGCGTACGGAACCGGGGGGTGACGGGAGTGGGGGTGCCCAGCGGGGGGAGGGGTGACGGAAGAGGGGGTAGTTGAAGGGTTAAGATAAGATCGCGGAAAAAAAGAGCTCGAATGACCACAAGATTATAATCACGGAAAAGGGTAAAGACATTAGGTTAATGACCTGGATGGAATATGCCCCGCCCACCTGCTCCCCGGCCTCCATCTTTCCTTAATCTCGTTTCTTTCCCTCTCTCCCACACACACACACACACACACACACACACACACACACACACACACACACACACACACACACACACACACACACACACACACACACACACACACACACACACACACACACACACACACACACACACACACACACACCTTTATGTCTGTTTCTGATCCTGTTATGTCTGTTTGTGATCCTTTTTCGTCCGTATCTGATCATTTTCCATCTGTTTTTTTTTTATTCCTTTATGTTTGTTTCTAGTTCTTTTCTGTTGTTTCTAATTCTTTTCCGTCCATTTTTTACTCTTTTTCGTCTGTTTCTGATTCCATTATGTTTGTTTCTGATCCTTTTAAGTCTGTTTCTGACTCCTTTCCGTCTGTCCGTCTACTGGTGTTTGCGATAAATGAAATACCACTGGCTGATCACACACACACACACACACACACACACACACACACACACACACAATAACAATAAAGCCTCTGTTATTTTCGTTTCTTTTCCGTTTCTTCGTCTGTTCGTGCGTCCCTTACGTCAGCGGAAGGCGAGGCAGGATGGAAGTGTACCGAGGCTCACTAGTTAAAACAATAAACAGTCTGGAAATCAAGTTGAAATTTTCCTCCACTCCTTTGTCTGTGTTTGGGCCATCCGTCCCTTCGACCTATAGTAAGATGCATCTGGTGGCTTGGAGGGCACACGAAGGGCATGTTAGTGACTCGTGGTAAGGATTGACTCATGACTTTCCGTTTTTGTGACACTGTGTTGGGTTGTATGTATTTCTGTGTATTGCATAGTACGTTTCTTTTCATATTTGTTTGTTTATATATTTTTAGGATTTAGAGGGCACGCGAAGGGCAAGTTAAAAGTGACTCGTGGGAAGGATTGACTCATGACTTTCCGTTTTTGTGACACTGTGTTGGGTTGTATGTATTTCTGTATGGAACTGTTTGTTTCTTACCCTATTTGTTTGTTTATCATATTTCGAGGATTTAGAGGGTACGCGAAGGGCAAGTTAAAGGTGACTCGTGGTAAGGATTGACTCATTGTCATCCGTTTTATGATGTGTTCGTGTTATGTAATTCTGTGTATAGCATTATTTTGTTTTTATCTTATTTCGAGGATTTAAAGGGTACGCGAAGGGCAAGTTAAAGGTGACTCGAATAAGGGATGACTCATTGTCATCCGTTTTTATGACATTGTGTGTTTTGTTGTATGAATTTGAGTATGGGTATGTTTTGTTTCTTCTTCTATTTGTAAGTTCATCTTATTTCGAGGACTTGGACACACACGGAGGGCAAGTTAAAGGTGACTCGTGGTAAGGATTGACTCGTAGTTTTCTTTTTATTATGTTGAGCTCCGTTGTATGTTTTTCTCTATACATAACATTCATTATTTTCCTACTTGTATTTTTTCTTCTTATTTCTCGGTTGTCTGTCTCTTTCAAACATGGGAAGTTTGTTTTCAGTGTAATTTCCGTCTTCGCTGTGATGAGTTTCACTGTATTGTTTTTCGCTATATGACAGTACTTGATTATTTTCCTATTCGTTTTTTTTCTTGTTATTTCTCGGATGTCTATGTGTCTGTCAAGCATGGTAAGGTTGTATTCATTGTAATTTTCCGTTTTTTATTACAGTGCGTTTCGTTGTATTTATTTATGTATATGTCATTTTTAATTTCTTTTTCCACCTGTTTGTTTGTCTTATTTGCTGTTCGTCTACTTTTTCAAGCTTATTACGTGTTTATTTATTTGTTTTGTCTATGTCTCTTCAAGCTTGCTATCTACGTCACCAGCGAGAGGTATTAAAGATGAAAGTTTAAAAGACACTCATGTAACGCTAGAGGTAATATTATAATTTAACCTTTATTTTTATTTTTATTTTGGGGTCACGAATTATCATTATATATATTATGTTATCGCCTAAATGTATATTATTGTTACGGCCCCAACTACAACTACTACTACTACTACTACTACTACTACTACTACTACTACTACTACTGCAATTCCTCCTCCTCCTACTACTACTACCATTCCTGCTACTTCTATTACTGCTGCTGCTACTACTGCTATTACTACTACTACTACTACTACTACTACTACTACTGATACTTCATATACTTCTACTAAGGCTACGGTTCCATATAAAATTACTACCACTACCACCAACACCATCACCTCCACCAGCACCCTTATCAACAGGCCGTCTATATCCACCCAGGCGTTCACCTCCCGGCAATACCTCCAATCATTGCCTCCGGATCGCCAGGTAATATACTACAGCCCGCGCCGCGTACCCTCACACGCGCCACCTCCTACTGGGACCTGATGTCAACAAGAGCACGTTTTATATATAGAAGGAAGTCATGCTGAAAGAACTCGCACTGCTTTGAAAATAGAACGAACTTACATTAGCTGAACTCACACTCTTTTGTATATAGAACGAACTTACATTAGCTGAACTCACACTCTTTTGTATATAGAACGAATTTACATTAGCTGAACTCACACTCTTTTGTATAAAGAAGGAACTTACATTAGCTGAACTCACACTCTTTTGTATATAGAACGAACTTACATTAGCTGAACCCACACTCTTTTGTATATAGAACGAACTTACATTAGTTGAACTCACACTCTTTTGTATATAGAACGAACTTACATTAGTTGAACTCACACTCTTTTGTATATAGAACGAACTTACATTAGCTGATCTCACACTGTTTTGTATATAGAACGAACTTACATTAGCTGAACTCACACTCTTTTGTATATAGAACGAACTTACATTAGCTGATCTCACACTGTTTTGTATATAGAACGAACTTACATTAGCTGAACTCACACTCTTTTGTATATAGAACGAACTTACATTAGTTGAACTCACACTCTTTTGTATATAGAACGAACTTACATTAGCTGAACTCACACTCTTTTGTATATAGAACGAACTTACATTAGCTGAACTCACACTCTTTTGTATATAGAACGAACTTACATTAGCTGAACTCACACTCTTTTGTATATAGAATGAACTTACATTAGCTGAACTCACACTCTTTTGTATATAGAACGAACTTACTTTAGCTGAACTCACATTCTTTTGTATATAGAACGAACTTACATTAGCTGAACCCACACTGTTTTGAATATAGAACGAACTTACATTAGCTGAACCCACACTCTTTTGTATATAGAACGAACTTACATTAGTTGAACTCACACTCTTTTGTATATAGAACGAACTTACATTAGTTGAACTCACACTCTTTTGTATATAGAACGAACTTACATTAGCTGAACTCACACTGTTTTGTATATAGAACGAACTTACATTAGCTGAACTCACACTCTTTTGTATATAGAACGAACTTACATTAGCTGATCTCACACTGTTTTGTATATAGAACGAACTTACATTAGCTGAACTCACACTCTTTTGTATATAGAACGAACTTACATTAGTTGAACTCACACTCTTTTGTATATAGAACGAACTTACATTAGCTGAACTCACACTCTTTTGTATATAGAACGAACTTACATTAGCTGAACCCACCATGGTTTGTATATAGAACGAACTTACATTAGCTGAACTCACACTCTTTTGTATATAGAATGAACTTACATTAGCTGAACTCACACTCTTTTGTATATAGAACGAACTTACATTAGCTGAACTCACATTCTTTTGTATATAGAACGAACTTACATTAGCTGAACCCACACTGTTTTGAATATAGAACGAACTTACATTAGCTGAACTCACACTGTTTTGAATATAGAACGAACTTACATTAGCTGAACTCACATTCTTTTGTATATAGAACGAACTTACATTAGCTGAACCCATACTTTTTCGTATATAGAACGAACTTACATTAGCTGAACTCACACTGTTTTGTATATAGAACGAACTTACATTAGCTGAACTCACACTGTTTTGTATATAGAACGGACTTACATTAGCTGAGCTCACACTGTTTTGAATATAGAACGAACTTACATTAGCTGAACTCACACTGTTTTGAATATAGAACGAACTTACATTAGCTGAACCCACACTTTTTCGTATATAGAACGAACTTACATTAGCTGAACTCACACTGTTTTGAATTTAGAACGAACTTACATTAGCTGAACTCACACTGTTTTGTATAAAGAACGAACTTACATTAGCTGACCTCACACTGTTTTGAATATAGAACGAATTTACATTAGCTGAACTCACACTGTTTTGAATATAGAACGAACTTACATTAGCTGAACCAATACTTCTGGAAGAAGTTAAAATTTTCTAAAGGCTACAATAAAATCAATATGACCGATGAAGATACGGCATATCACAATGAACAAACTCACTGTCTTCTCTGTAAATACGGGTTTTTAAAAGGTAAAGGAGTAAAACATCATGACCATGAAAAATCAGGAAACAATTACATTGGAGCTTATTGTAATAGATGCAACCTTCAAATGAAAAATCACAAATTGCAGCTCACTCTCATTGCACATAATGCGGATTACGACATGTCGTTAATCCTGCGTGAATTAACGCTACCTGACTTGAAAATCAAACTGAGACCAAAACATTCAGTTCACAAATACCATGAAGTCATCATAAATGACTTGAGATTTATTGACTCGTATGTCTTTATGTCTGGTTCACTCGCGGCTTTAGCGAACCAATTCATCAGCAATGGGAACGAACCCATATACACACAACAGATGTTGAAAGATGTCCCAGCACCTGCGTTACCATTATTGATCAAGGAAAGCAGGTTTTTGTTATGCCTATATGGATTCGATGTAACGACTTTCTGAAACACATCTTCCATCCCGCGAAGAATTTTTCAATTCGCTTCAAGAAGCAGAACTTTTCGAAAGTGATTATAAACATGCTCAGAATGTTTGGAAAGTAGCTGGGTGTCAGGGCTTGAAGGACTATTTGTTGCTTTATGTAAAAGTGGATGTTGGCCTTCTATGTGATGTCTTCCTAGAGTGCAAAGGTATTTTGAAAACCCAGTGGAGGTTGGATATTGTAAATTATGTTAGCCTGCCAGGATTTGCCTGTGACTCCTTTCTGTTAAAAACACAGCAGGAATTAGAGATGCTTAGTAGCCCACACATATATCATTGCATTCGAACAAATGTGCGTGGGGGCTACACAAGTGTTGTGCGTCGTTTTGTACGCGCCGATAACATCTATACGAACCCTCAGTTTAATCCAAAACATGATAGAAACACACTCCTTTCATATCTTGACTTCAACAGTCTTTATCCCACTGTAATGAAAGAGAAGTTACCATGTGGAGATATGAGAAAACTAGATGAGACAGAAATGCAATGTTTTTTGAGCGGGGGGGGGGCTAGGTCAATCAAGCAACCGATGGCGATTTTGGATACCTCATTCTGTACGATACTGAGGCTGTCTCACGTGAAGTCATTGAGAGAACGGATGACCTCCCACTGACCATCAGAAGACACAATATCATCAATAGAGATATATCGTCAGCCACACACGAATGGTATGAAGAAGAGAACCGTCCAGTACCGTGTAAGAACATAAAACTGATTGGAACACATGCTGCTCAGGAGAAAATGCTGTTTGCTCTGCCCCTCCTTAAACTGCTTATTCAACTAGGCCGGGTTGTTAAAAAGTGCATGCTATTTATATGTTTAAGCAAAAGCACTTACTTGCGGACTTCATTCAGGATAACATAGAAGCCCGCAAAAGTGCTACTTGCCCTCTCAAGAAAACTGCAATCAAGTGTATTTCAAACAGCATTTTTGGTCGATTCCTGATGAACGCGGCCAAATATAGTGAAGACATAGATATTGTCACCAATCGCGAAAAGTTTTTGAAGCTGGTCCGAAGTCCTTACTTTAAACGTGTTGTACCCCTCAATGATGGCCATGTAGTTGTAGTTCGCCATAAGAAATATTCACAGGTGAATCATCCAAACTACATTGGCTACTACATCCTAGAGCTGTCCAAGCTGCGACTATATGATTTCTTTTACAGTATCATGAAGGCTCATTACGGGGATCGGGAGAAACTAGTGTATTGTGACACTGATTCCTTAATAACAGAAACTGAAACTCCTGATCTATTAACAGAGTACTCGCAGGAACCCTTTAAAAGCTATATAAACACAACTAACTTTAGCTCCTCACATTCCTTGTACAACACAGACAACAAAGGCAAGCTCGGATTTCTCAAGTCTGAAGTGAGGGAAAGAACCATCTCAGAATTTGTAGGTGTAAGACCAAAGTGCTACTCCATCCTCTTGGCAGACGGTGGCCGGTTGAGTTCAGCTAAGGGCGTTCCAAAGTTCATAAAGAAAAAATGCTCATCAGCGATACAAAGACGTCCTATTCCAGAAGCAAACATTTACCTTTGGCTATCAGGGATTCACAGTGCGCAATGGACGAATGAGTACAGTAAAATATCCCAAGAGAGGGATATCTGTAGTTGAGGACAAAAGATATTACTTTAGCACCTTGGAGTCACGGTCTTACGGTCATCCCGATAATTCTACAGGGTAGAGGAGGAGGAGGAAGAGAAGGAGGAGGAGGAGGAGGAAGCCCAGATCATGACACTGTCAAACGAAGAAAAATTGGAGGAAGGTGATGAAAGAGGCATAACAGAAGCGAGGCTAGCCGGGTAATGGGTGGGCAAGAGATCGGTGAAATGGGAGAACAAGAAGAAGAAACCTATGAGTTGTGGGGAGAACGGTATGTGCTGGCCGAGCGATATTTTCCCCTCGAAAATACAGCTAGCGATGGAAGATGACATGCTAATGCTAGCCGCGGAACAGGAAGAAATAAATCAAATGCTCTCATAATGCTCTGTATATTGAACTAATGTTGGAGTCTATGATATTATAAAATTGCACATGATGAATCTGTAATCATAATTTGACCAAATTTCAATAAACATTGAGTTTGTTTGACTTGTTTATATGTCCTGTATCAAAAAACGGATAAAAAAACAATAATTGTCTTAAAATTATTCGATTTGTGGAAACGTATAGATAAAACGCTTTTATGTTTCGATCTGGCTCATATATAAAAAAAATGACTAGCGAAATGTGCGCACCGGCGCCAGCAGCGGGCGCTGCGACGACATCGTTCGACGACAGGATGCGACAGGATTGCGCGCGGGCTCGGGGCGGGCCGGGCTGGACGGGGGCGGGGCGGAAGCACTGGGGTAGTGGTGGTGACGAGTGAGGTCCTGTGTGGAGCCAGACCACTGATTTAAGCGTGTTATACAAACTGCTGCCGCCGCCGCGCACATTTCGCGAGTAATTTTTTTTTTATATATGAGCCAGATCGAAACATAAAAGCGTTTTATCTATATGTTTCCATACATACAAATAGAAGAAGAAACAAACAATGCCATACTTAGAAATTCATACAACGCAACACAGTGTCATAAAAACGGATGACAATGAGTCCATCCTTATTCCGAGTCACCTTTAACTTGCCCTTCGCGTACCCTTTAAATCCTCGAAATAAGATAAAAACAAAATAATGCTATACACAGAAATACATACAACGAAACACAATGTCATAAAAACGGATGACAACGAATCGATCCTTACCACGAGATACCTTTAACATGCCCTTCGCGTACCCTTTAAATCCTCGAAATAAGATAAAAACAAAATAATGCTATACACAGAATTACATACAACGCAACACAATGTCATAAAAACGGATGACAATGAGTCAATCCTTACCACGGGTCACCTTTAACTTGCCCTTCGCGTACCCTCTAAATCCTCGAAATATGATAAACAAACAAATAGGGTGATATGTACGTAGATTAAGCATAGTATTAAGTATTTATAAGTTATGCATTAATGTTAAGTTTTCTTTGTAAGCGCCCAGACAAAACTATGTAGTAACAAGGAATCCAAATCCCTTTATATAAGTTTTGATACCTTTATACTTTTGTATGTTTATATACTAGGATTGTATACCATATGTAAGTTTCAGCTACATATAGCCCCTAGAGGATTACACACACACACACACACGAGGACACAAGGCGCTGAGATTCAGGGTGTAATGTAGAGCTTACTCAATAAATACTGTGTGCCTCCACGCCTATCCATCCCCCTCAAGACCGACACCACGGACACGTCGACGAGGATGGGATATAACCAGTTGTCACATATTACAGGTACGTTATAGTGCTGTCAAGAGTAATTAAGTGCTGGTAGACTACAAACACAACAAAACCTGGCGACGAGTGGACGTCCCACTACGGACAGCCCTGGACGAGGACAAGCACGATGCCCTTGGACATGGACCAGCCCCCAGCCTTCTCTTTGGTAGAGGACCCAGCATCAGTGGCTCCCCGATGGAAGAAGTGGAAGACACGGTTCCAGTTCTACCTGGATGCTACAGGAGTCACCAATGAAGGGCAAAGGCGTGCACTACTCTTGCATGTAGCAGGCCCGGAGGTGCAAGAAATATTCAGCACACTGCCAGCACCACTGACGACCTACAAGGAGGTACAAACAGCTCTAGAAAAACACTTCACCCCTAAGACAAACATAAGGTATGAACGTGTGTTGTTTAGACAGATAAAGCAAGACACACATGAAACAACAGATGCCTTTGTCACCAGACTCAGGAAGTTAGCAGAAACCTGTGAATTCCATGACACTGAGGATGCCATTTTAGACCAGCTGATTGATAAATGTTCTTCTAGTCAGTTAAGGAGAAAGGCACTTCGGGAGACAGACTTAACTCTTGAAAAAATGTTACAGTTAGCTAGAGCAATGGAAGCATCAGACAGACAAGCAAAAGTAATTGAAGGTAACAACCATGCTAGCCAGCCAGCTAAACCTGTAATAAGTCAGATAAAAAAGAACACAAAACCTAGAATTGATGGAAAGAACTCTGTTCCAGCCTCTCTTAAAAATAAACCTAGTCATCCAACACAACCACAACAAGGCAACAAACATACTGCAGGAAATAGTAAATGCTACAGGTGTAGTTACACAGGTCACACACCATGGCAGAAAGATAAATGTCCAGCTGCTTCCAAGGAATGTTCAGCCTGTAAAAAGTTAGGGCACTTTGCTAGTATGTGTAAGACTAAGAAAAGAATATATGCCACTGGAGAATCCACTGAGTCAAATATAAAGCAACCTAGTGAGTCTCACGATAGTAAGGGTGACACTGATTTACAATTTGCTTTCAGAATTAACTCGGTAGGAAATTCCCAAAAAAGGATTATGCTTAGCGTCACACTAAATGGCAAACCTGTGAACATGCAGTTGGACACGGCAGCAGATGTTACACTAGTGTCAGAGAATCTGGCTAAGTCTATTCCAAATGTGAGAATTACACCCACTAAAGTACAGCTTCAAGACTATAGTGGTAATGATATAAAAGTTGTTGGTTCTATGGATGTAAATGTTTGTTATGGACAGAAGGAATACAAAAATCTGCCAGTTGTAGTAGTGGAAGGACAAGAAAGGAGTCTTCTTGGTTTAAATTGGCTTCAACACATTCCATTGGATTGGTCAAAAATATGTACTGTAAAAACAAGGTTGCTGAAGGAAGATTTAACTCAAGTACTTGAACAGAGCAAAGAAGTATTCCAGGACGGGGTAGGAACTGTAATAAATGCATGTGCTAGTCTACAACTAAAACCTAATGCCAAACCAAAATTTCATCCCCCTAGACAGATTCCCTTGCCATTAAAACCATTGGTAGAGCAAGAGATTCAGAGACTTGTAGATAATGGATCTTGGGAGAAAGTCACTTACTCAGATTGGGGCACCCCCATTGTCCCTGTAGTGAAAAGTGATGGAGGCATTAGACTTTGTGGAGATTACAAGGTTACAGTCAACCCTCAGTTGCAGATAGCTCAACACCCTCTTCCTAAACCTGATAACATGTTTGCCGCTCTAGGAGGCTGCAAAGTATTTTCAAAAATTGACTTAAGACAGGCCTTCCAACAGCTCCAAATGGATGAACCTTCCCAAGAAATATGTACTCTTAGCACACACCTAGGTTTGTATCGACCTAGGAGATTACCATACGGTGTAGCTAGCAGTCCAGCACTTTGGCAACAGACAATGGATAAGTTGTTCATAGGCAAGCCTGGTACACTCTGTTTTGTCGATGACATTCTAGTAGCTGGGCAAGATGAAGCTCAACACTTGGAACGACTTCAAGTAGTCCTTGAAACTTTGCAGAAAACTGGATTGCGGATCCGCAAAGACAAATGTCAATTTGCTGTACCCTCGGTAGAGTACTTGGGATTTAGAGTGGACGGACACGGCATTCACAAAACTCCAGGGAAAATAAGAGCTATTAGAGATGCCAAAACACCAGAGAATGTTGATGAATTAAGATCATTTCTCGGATTAATTACTTTTTACAACAGGTCCATTCCAAACTTAGCAACCATAGCTCACCCTCTATATAACCTTCTGAAACAAGACACAGAATGGAAATGGACAGAAGAATGCACCAGTGCAGTTAACCACATAAAGGGCGAGATAACTTCATCTAGATTTCTCACCCATTACCAACCAAATTTGCCTGTAAAACTTGTATGTGATGCATCATCTCATGGCTTAGGAGCAGTAATTGCCCATGTAATGCCGGACGAGTCAGAAAGACCTATTGCATTTGCTTCTCGTTCACTTAATCAAGCAGAGAAAAACTATTCACAGATTGAAAAGGAGGGATTAGCATTAGTGTATGGTGTAACTAAGTTTCACATGTACTAATATGGGAAAGCCAAATTTACCTTAGTCACAGACCACAAACCTCTTCTTGCAATACTGGGAGAAAAGGCAGGTTTACCAACCTTGGTAGCCGCCAGATTGCAAAGGTGATAGGGTAAGAAACAAACAGTTCCGTATACAGAAATACATACAACCCAACACAGTGTCACAAAAACGGAAAGTCATGAGTCAATCCTTCCCACGAGTCACTTTTAACTTGCCCTTCGCGTGCCCTCTAAATCCTCAAAATATATAAACAAACAAATATGAAAAGAAACGTATTATGCAATACACAGAAATACATACAACCCAACACAGTGTCACAAAAACGGAAAGTCATGAGTCAATCCTTACCACGAGTCACTAACATGCCCTTCGTGTGCCCTCCAAGCCACCGGATGCATCTTACTATAGGTCGAAGGGACGGATGGCCCAAACACAGACAAAGGAGTGGAGGAAAATTTCAACTTGATTTCCAGACTGTTTATTGTTTTAACTAGTGAGCCTCGGTACACTTCCATCTTGCCTCGCCCTCCGCTGACGTAAGGGACGCACGAACAGACGAAGAAACGGAAAAGAAACGAAAATAACAGAGGCTTTATGTTTCGTGTGTGTGTGTGTGTGTGTGTGTGTGTGTGTGTGTGTGTGTGTGTGTGTGTGTGTGTGTGATCAGCCAGTGGTATTTCATTTATCGCAAACACCAGTAGACGGACAGACGGAAAGGAATCAGAATCAGACTTAAAAGGATCAGAAACAAACATAATGGAATCAGAAACAGACGAAAAAGAGTAAAAAATGGACGGAAAAGAATTAGAAACAACAGAAAAGAACTAGAAACAAACATAAAGGAATAAAAAAAAAAAGATGGAAAATGATCAGATACGGACGAAAAAGGATCACAAACAGACATAACAGGATCAGAAACAGACATAAAGGTGTGTGTGTGTGTGTGTGTGTGTGTGTGTGTGTGTGTGTGTGTGTGTGTGTGTGTGTGTGTGTGTGTGTGTGTGTGTGTGTGTGTGTGTGTGTGTGTGTGTGTGTGTGTGTGTGTGTGTGTGTGTGTGTGTGTGTGTGTGTGTGTGTTCGAGTGTGTGTGTGTGTGTGTGTGTGTGTGTGTGTGTGTGTGTGTGTGTGTGTGTGTGTGTGTGTGTGTGTGTGTGTGTGTGTGTGTGTGTGCGAGTGTGTGCGAGTGTGTGTGTGTGTGTGTGTGTGTGTGTGTGTGTGTGTGTGTGTGTATGGGAGAGAGGGAAAGAAACGAGATTAAGGAAAGATGGAGGCCGGGGAGCAGGTGGGCGGGGCATATTCCATCCAGGTCATTAACCTAATGTCTTTACCCTTTTCCGTGATTATAATCTTGTGGTCATTCGAGCTCTTTTTTTCCGCGATCTTATCTTAACCCTTCAACTACCCCCTCTTCCGTCACCCCTTCCCCCGCTGGGCACCCCACTCCGTCACCCCCGGTTCCGTACGCTAGCCCGAGAGGGGGTGGATGGGGTGGGGTGGGGTGGGTGTAGGGGGGTGGGTGAAAAGGTGAAAGATGTGGGGGGTGGGGGGTGTCCAGCTACCCCCTCTTCCGTCATCCCCCCGCTGACCCCCCCAACCCCCACTTCCGTCACCCCCCACTTCCAACTACCCCCACTTCTGTACATTTGTTACTACCTACGTTAGCCATTTTCCAATCACTAGGAACGATACCATGGTGCAAAGACATATTAAACAGCATTGTTAAAGGTCTGAGTATCTCTCTTGATATTCCTTTAAGTACTGTAATTTTGGATATATTTTATCAAGTCCTGGACTTTTGTTAGTTTTAAGTGACTGCAGCGCTTTGAGAACCTCATCTGTACTGATTTCAAAGTCAGGGAGAGTACGACTGGGATTTCCAATAGTGGTAGGAACAGCAGCAGTATCGGTAGAATTACTATTAAAAACCGAGGCGAAATAAGAATTTAACGTGTTCGCTATGCGTTGGGTGTCTGTCACGATATTGCCCGAATTATCTGTTAATGGGCCAATCCCACTTCGAATCTCTTTTTTTTTTTGTTTGTTTATATACCTAAAAAAACTTTTAGGATCTGACTTGCAATTTACCGCAATGTTTACTTCGTACCTCCGTTTCGCCTGTTTGATTAAACTTTTGACTTGTCGTCTTGCTTCGTAGTACCGTGTACTATTTTCGGTAGAGTTATCGGTTTTCTTTTGCCTATATAAGAAGTTCCTCTTTTAGAGAGCAAGTTTGATTTCATTATTAAACCACGGAGGATTTTTAACTTTTCGACGCTTTTCACAAGATTGCACGGATCAGTTAGAAATTAAGCTTTAAAGTCTTGCCAAGATTCTTCGACGTCGCTGTTGGATACTAATTGAAAGTTCGTTAATGACTGTCTTATTCTTTCAAAATTCGCTCTTTTAAAATTGACATACAATAATGCAATCCTTGTTTGAGCTCTTATGTCGAGACGCACCAGTCTCGCATGATCCGAGGTGTTCGCCAACGCTGACATTGTCAACTAAGTTCTCTTGGGTTACTAATACAAGATCAAGAATATTATTATCGTGCGTTGTTTCACTAACCATTTGGCTAAGGCAGTTATTTTCAACGAAGTCTAACATCCTATGCGATTCCCCCTCGGATCCCGTGAGTGTCTGCCAGTCTATATGCGGTAGATTAAAATCGCTCAAAATCAATGCATCATTGTTTCGGAGAGTTCTTTGCAAAACGCTATATATTATTTCATCATTCTCGCGTGATTGGCCTGGAGGCCTGTAAGTGACGGATATGTTGATTTTTAATTGATCGGTATTTGAGCTCACGCTGAAGTGTTCTACAGTACTGTTCTCTGGTGTTTTATCAACGGGCTGTAAGCTACTTTTGACGTAAAGAGCCACTCCTCCACCTCTACGATTAACTCGGTCTTTATTGAAAAATATAAAGTTATTTACATTATATTAAAAAAATTCAGTCATTATTAGCGGTGTCAATAAATTTTTCAGTTACGGCAATTACATCAACGTCTTCTGTTTTAGTTAGGCACTGCAATTCATCGATCTTATTTCTTAAGCCTCGAGCGTTAAAGCTAAGAACCCTTAAGTTGTCTTTTGTTATAACTCGAGAAACGGAGTTGTTAGTTGTTTTAGGATTTAGTGAAGTGCTGGCCGCATGACAACTATTTATATTTAAGTGGGCGGGGTGTGAACGCGCGACTCGTTTTTTGCTCTAAAGTCTCGAACAGCGCCGTGAAGTAGTCTCCCAAATCCTGCCGCTCCGACTGCTGACAAATGGAGTCCATCTTTCTGAAATAGACTCCTCATGCCATAAAATTGATCCCAAAAGTTTACGTAGCCGGCGAGAGAGAGAGGTTGTGGTATCTGTATCTCCATGGGTATTTTCATGAGCCTGGTGATAGTTTGAGAAGGCTTCTGTACCATGAATGTGAAGAAAAAAAAACACTTATGAGAACCCGACTGATATTCTTTGTTTATGATCGCTGTGGGAGCCGACATCGTCTGAGAATACGGGGCTTAGTTCAGACTCAAAGCCCCGGGCCGTATCTCAGTCGCTTTCGGCTCTCATTACAATTATTACCCATGGCCACAAAGGAGATTTTCTGATTCTCACGAGTGTTAAAGAGGAACAAACTGTAATACTGTGAAGTATAGTACCTATAGCAGTGGTGGGCACCGCTAACCGAAAAGTTAGCTTCGCTAACTGGTAATACACCAACTAAAGGTTAGCTTCGCTTACGCTAAGCCGCTAAACTGATAAAGAAATTAGCGGAAGCTAACGCTAACTGCTAACTTTTTTTATATATGGATTTAGCTTCGGTCTGTCCATTAATGATGGCCTCCTTGTGTTGGCACATGACGCACCGGAAGTGCAAGACATTGGCGTTCGTCATACCTCTTTATTTAAGGACAAAGTGCTTCTCCAGGTGGGGCCACGGGTTCTGGAACTTCTGGGACTCCTTGACGTCAGCTTGAGTGTCCTCCGCCTCACCCACAGCTGTTGCCGGCTCCCTAACAGGGTCAGCATCCTCAGGTGGAACAAAAACGTCATCACTCTGTTCACCTTCCATGGCGTAAATAACGATAAACAAGGCGACAATATTGAAAGCGACTACACGCTGACAACGTCGCAGCTGAGCTCAATAAAGAGCCCAACAAGCAACACGAAGATAAAGAAGCCTCCAGTTTATCCTAAATCCGTATGATTTACCCAAGATTTCCCGCAAATTTACGATATCGAGTTCTTGTTATTGAAAACAGAGTTCGACGAGTTGGAAATGGAAGATGCACTACCTTAAAATACCAAAAAAGTCTCCTAATAATTGTCCAATTGCCCTACTTTAAGGCGTGATTTACCCAAAAGTGGAAGAACTGGAATTGTTGCGCCATATGGCTCAACTGGTGTTGCATCTGCCCACAACGGACAAGACCAAACCTATATGATTTTTTTTAGTGGACTTAAGTTAGTGGAGGAGGAACTACACTTAGGGGAAGGTAATTAGTCCGCTAACTGTTTCCAAAGTTAGCGAAAACGCTAATCAGCTGACGAAAAAGTTAGCTTCGCTAATCAGCGGATTAGCGGAATCGTGCCCACCACTTCCGTCAGATGCAGTGATTTTAGTGTTTCTTACCTTTTATGCCGTGACATTAACGTTTCGTATCCTCATCAGGTGGGATTTTTATCTTATGGGAAAAAAACTCCTGGCACAGACTAGCGTCGACTTAAAGTGCAAGAAAGGTCGCAGCCTCACCTTATCGTCCAACGTGGAGCAGCCTTCACACAGGCGGTGGCTGAGGGGTTAGCGTGACGGCCCCGCGTTCAGGAGCTCTAGGATGGACACGGGTTTGAATCCTGGCCGCCGCACAGCTGAGGTTTTTCAGTCACCGCCGAGTGGCCTAAGACTACCAACATGCTGGCCTAAAGACCACCCATCAACCTGGGCTCTAGATAATCTCTCCAAAGAGAGGCTCAAAGATGAGTCCCGGGGATGCGGCATGAGCCAACACCTATAAACACTCGCCTGCGCCAGAACGGGCTGGGCCGACCATCAGGCCCCACCGGAAAGAAGCCTTGGCCGACCATCAGGCCCCACCGGGAAGAAGCCTACCGGCGCAACAGGCCGCGACGTAAAAAAAAAAAAGCCTTCACACAGGTCCTTCATCGCCGACTGGTAGCAGGATCCGTGGCTAAGGGATGGGAGAAGGATATATGGAATGGAGTTGAGGGGAAGGAAATGGAAAGGAAGGGAGGGGAGGGGAGGGGGTAGGAAGGAGTATGGATGAGAAGGTAAGGTAATACAAAGGAGAAGGATAGAAAAGGAAAGGGATAGCATGGTGAGGGAAAGAAGAGAAGGAGCGTAAAGAAATTGAGAGGAAAGAAAAGAAAAGGAAGAGAAAGAAATGGAAAGGAAAGGATAGAGCGGGAAGGAAGATAAGACAAGGAAGGAAGGGGAGGGATAAAAGGAAGGAAGTAAATCAGAATATAGAAGGAAAAGACGATAAAGAACGATAAAGAATGGAGCTGACGACGACGAGGACGCAGACATAACGCCGACCGACACCGACCAACGAAGACACGACGCCGACAGGACGCAGACAAGTCGCTGACCAACGCCGACCGACGCAAACATGAAAGAAGAGAACAAAAAAGAGGTTGAAGTGTGGAATGTGAGTCACGAATACCAGTCAACTAATAAAACTCTGAGGACAGCTGTGTGTGTGTGTGTGTGTGTGTGTGTGTGTGTGTGTGTGTGTGTGTGTGTGTGTGTGTGTGTTTTCTTCTCACCTGGGCGTTTGTGCTCCCCTCAACAGTAAATCGTAGTGCAGTCGACCCTCTTTTGACGTGGCCATTAGGAAACCATCATCGCCAGAGCCTCCGCCATTTCCTTCTTCATTTTTCTTTTCCTTTTCCATCGCTTCCGTCAACGCCACCATCACCATCACCACCATCACCGTCACTATTATTTTCATCCTGGGGTAGAGAAAATAAAGTAAAATATAAAGATATTCAAAGTAAAAGATCCGTATTCCCAAAAGTATCCAGCTCTCACATCAACTCTTTCCAGTGGACAAAACTGAGATCATTCGGGTTCTAATGAGTGTTTCATTAGGTTCACGGTACAGAAGAAGGGTCCAACCACAACCAGGGTCATAAAACCACTCATGCAAATGCCCACAACAACTCCTACGAAAGCAGTGTCAAAAATATCCTTGGACGCGTTTCAAAATATAACCCCAAGCTGACCCATGCAAAATTAAGTCGAAGATTGGGCTTAAGGATATGAAACTAGGGTCAAAGTCTCAAACATTTCGCGACTACACACACACACACACACACACACACACACACACACACACACACACACACACACATTTAACAAGGCTTTCGCATAGGTCGTTGTGGTATTTCAATAAGTAGTTGTATGAGCATTAGTGAAAGTTTGACAAGGCTTCTGCATCATAAAATTGAAAAAAAAAAAACAGTTGTACCATCACACTATGTATTGCCAGGTTACTCCCTTCTCCAATGTTGTATGACTTTGCAACAATAAACCAACAATCAGTCAGTCTCATGATAACCGAATTTATCTCCTTGTGGCCTTGGGAAATTATTGTGGAAGCCGAAAGCATTTGATAATACGTTGCGAAAGATGGGGCCTCCCCCCCTGCCCCGCCCATCCACCCACGCCTGGTATGCTCAGACGCTTCCACCTCTCACGTCAACTATTTCCAAAGGCCAAAAAGGAGACAAATCGGGTTCTCATGACTGTTTTATTTAGATTCACGGTACAGAGGAAGGGTCAGACTACCACCAGGGTCATAAAACTACTCCAAATAATGCCACAAACTCCTACGAAAACCTTGTCAAATATGTGTGCTTGGGCGCCGAAATGTTTTAAGAATATGGCCCAGGGCTCACGCGCAACAAGTCAAATATGCTATCGATCATGAAGTGCAACGTGTAAATCATCAAGTCACCATGACGCAGAGCACGCAGGAGTGAAGTAGTTTAATGCGGTTATATAGGGGGTTTTCCTGGGCAAGATTCCTAATCCTCGAAGATCTGTTTTCCCTATTTCTCCTAAATAGTTGGTCAGAAGATATTCACAATCATTGATTTAAGACCTTTATTCTTCCTTCACTTGTGGTAGCGTTGAACTAATTTTCATTCAGATTACATCAGGCAAGAAAAATATCCTTTTGGTAGCGTTGAAGACTTAATTACAGTAGTCAATAATGGCCGAATTAATCCCTTGATCCTCTTAACTCATTCACAAGAATACAATAATGGGCGTTAGGCTTGTTTGGATGTTACACGGGTTTACAGTCTCCTTCACCTAGCGAGGGTGATATTATTCACAAACGTGGCACGAAAAACAGTTCACTGGTGCTCACATGGGCATAAACAATCTTCTTACAATCTCCTAAATCCTTAGTAAAATATATCCTAACCAGCAGACAAAGGGGACGAACCAGGTGGTTACATCCTCGTTAAAGAGAAATACTGCACAGCCCTGCTACTCCGTGGACTAAACACCCTACGTAGTCAATACGTGTATCATACCGAACACACCCGAGACACGCACGTGACAGACCCTTTATCTCCACTCACTTCCCTGTCCGGGGGAAGAGCCAATGCGTGACTGTTAGTGTTTGCACCGCACAAATACAATAATGAGAAAATATATCTATAATATGAACAGGAATTACTTCACCTCAGAGAGACGCACCTGTCCGGGGGAAGAGCCAATGCGTGACTGTTGGTGTTTGCTGGGTGGGGCTACCTACGCAGCCGCTGCCCGCGGTTCACATCCCTCCCCAGATTTAATTCGAACCCTGATTTGTTCAACCTTGCAACAACCGTCTACGGTACTTTACTCGTCGCATGATATTGGTATAATGGTTCCCCTGAATAGCAAGGTGAAAAATTCTAACTAGAAGCTACTATCTTGTGTTAAAATTATGCCCATTATCTCGTATGGAACCGATCACCTACTTTCTGCAGGCGTCAGCATGTATGTCTGTCTGTCTGTCCGTCTGTCTCGGGGGTGTGAGCATCACGCAATAATAATTCAATGTTACTAATAATTCTTACATTAACTTAAATGCTACTTACATTAACTTAACATTACTTACCCATACTTAATACTACGTCCCGGCACTACACGAGATTTTCCTCCCAAAAATATAATTTTTCACCCACTCCTTAATCCATCTCTTCCTTCATTTTAAGGAAATATTCCTTTTCCAAATGACAATAATCTCCTATACTTTATCAACAAACCTCTGACCAGATTTCGAACTTCACCAATGGCTCTGGGAAACATCACACTCGATGCTCCCTTCTCATATGACACGACAATATAGTTGACAATGGCCTTATATAACCATAACTCCACAATGTCCCTTGGAGACATGCCACCAAATTCCCATAAATTCTGAGGAAGTTAACCACCCCAGCCAACCTCTTGGTACACCTTCAGTATGAAGCCTTAATCTTAAGACTTCCGCTGCTCTCTATGGCAAGATTCGGCACTTCCAGTAACCCGACTCCTTTCATACTTCATTCACCCTCTCATTCACACAACCATTCGCTGTGGTCAGTGGTTACTAAAGTAATATACGAGAGCTTACCACGTCCTGAAGTAGACTACTACAGTGTGACCCGTGTTGACTGTTAGTTACAGTAAAAGTCTGCGAAGTAAAGTGATAACAACCTCTCTCCTCACTCAGACATTTTATCTCTGAGCCTGGGTTTGTTACTATTATCTAGGTCAGGGCGTGATAATGTTTAGGTAGATATTATACATTTTACAAACTTATATTCATCCCACATCCCTTCACTATTGTCTAACACTCCTCTATGTAGCGTCTTGGACGGTTACGAACCCGTGGAGGTAGTGCTTCAATTTCTAAGTCGGCTTGAAACACCGTGTCTTGGGGTTCCACCACATACTCTTCGCTCCCACTGAACGGTTTCACTTTCTCAGCCGCTCTTTGTAACATTTGTCCCGTGAATGGGTCTTTCACTATGTAACCTCCACCATCTCTCAACACTTCCACTACTCGGTATGGACCGTTCCACTTGACACACAGTTTCTTACACACTCCCGGTTCATTTACTTCTCGTTTTATCCATACCAATACCCCCGGTTTTACCTTTTGTTCTTTGCGTTTTCGATTAGCGACACTGCGATATTTTCTGGTCAATTTCTCCTGCGTTTCCCGAATAACACGGCGAGCGATGTCAATATCGTCCTCTTCACCGGTTATAGTAGGTAATCTGATACCCACCATCCTTGGTGCAGGTCTCGAAAAGAACGCAAAGTAGGGTTGTTGCGCGGTACTGGTGTGAACAGCAGCGTTCATCGTGGCTTGACACGTTTGCAGTAACCTGGGCCATCGAAGAGGGTGACCTTGGCAAAGTGTGGCCAAGATGGTTTTGAGGGTGCGATGGAGTCTTTCGGTGATCGCGTTCCCCTGGGGATGGTAAGGTGTCGTGTAGTAGAGCGTGATGAGGTGTTGCTGGCAAAACTGCTGGAAGGCCTGGGATGTGAATTCGCCTCCGTTGTCAAGGACAATGCTGTGTGGCGCTCAAAGTC
The DNA here is from genome assembly GCF_024679095.1 of Eriocheir sinensis. Lineage (NCBI taxonomy): Eukaryota > Metazoa > Arthropoda > Malacostraca > Decapoda > Varunidae > Eriocheir > Eriocheir sinensis. The sequence goes on along the minus strand of NW_026112302.1, from coordinate 107,788 downwards.
TGTCACGTACTGTGCTAGTGCCTCAATAATCCCTTGGGTGTGTTTGGTTTTTAATGGGTAAAACTTTACATACCTACTGAAATGATCTACAACACTAAGTACATATCTGTAACCTTGACTTCCTGCGATCATGTCAGTCAGGTCAATTCCTACTCTCTCTAATGGTTTTCCTACTGAAGGTAATTCTTGGAACGGTTGTTGTAACCCTGCTTGTCCCTTGAATCTCTGACAAGTTACACATTGTTTTACATAGTTAGAAACCTCAACCTTCAGATTGCACCAGTAGAACAATTCTTCAGCCTTCTTTATGGTTTTCTTTTGTCCGAGATGACCAGACATGTTATGTGCTTGGGATAAAGCTTTCGGTTTCAGATTATGAGGGACTACCAATGTATATTGTATACTGCCATCCGTTGCTTCCTTTACATAGTAAAGAATCCCATCTTTGAGGGTGAATTGCTCCAAGATGGTTTTGTGATATTTCTTTGTTGGGATTGAACCTCCTTCTAGATACTCAATCATTTCTCTCCACTTCACTTCTTCTCTCTGGCATTTTATAAATTCTTGGGAAGTGAGACCTAGGATAGTGGTGGTTGGACAACGTTGGACTATTCTGACTGGTCGTGAGAGTTGGTCTGCCACGTAATTGTACTTTCCCTGAACATACTTTATTTCATAGTGGTATTCCCTCATTTCCATTATCCAGCGATTCATTCTAGCTGATTTTGTTTTCCTCTTGAATATACTAGTGAGGGGTTGGTGGTCAGTTAGGATGGTAAATCTAGTACCCCATAAATAATGATGGAAGTGGCGACAAGCTAATACTACTGCTAGTGCTTCTTTATCAGTTGCGGGATACCTGTTTTCAGTTGAGTTTAATTTCTTAGAGAAATAACCAAGAGGTTTAGCCTCGCCATCACTTTGAGCTTGACTTAGGACCCCTCCTACGTGGGTATTGCTAGCATCGGTGGTAACAATGAATGGTTGGTGAGGTTGGGCTCTCACAAGAACAGGGGCCTTAGCGAGGTATTCCTTTAGTGTTTCAAAAGCAGTTTGACACTGTTCAGTCCATTTAAAAGGTTGGGTTTTTCTGGTGAGATTAGTTAGGGGCGTGGCAATCTTTGCATAGTTAGGGATATGTTTCCTGTAAAACCCCGTCATACCCAAGAATCTCCTAACTTCCTTTACTTTAGTAGGTGGTTTCATTTCAAGAACTGCTTCTACATTCTTTGGGTCTGGCTGACTGCCCTCTTTAGATATCCTATAACCAAGGAAAGTAACTTCATTTTTAGCTATTTCACATTTGCTCAGATTTAGTTTAATACCATTTTCCTTAAGTACAGTGAAGGTCTTTCTCAGTCTTTGAGTAAGTGAAGAAAAATCGGGGGCCCAAATTATGAGGTCGTCCAAGTAATTCTTAATCCAACCCTCCTTTAACAATGGTGATAGAAGAACAGCCATATGACGTGTGAAGATGGCTGGGGAGCAACTGAGTCCAAAAGGAAGTCTCCTGAATCGATATAAGGTTACCCCATCACTAAAGGCTGTAAGGTCTCTGCTATCCTCATCCAGGAGGATTTGAAAGTAGGCTTCGCGCATGTCCAGGGTTGCATAGAAATCATGACCAGCTGCTTGGTCTACTAGCTCCTCTAACCTCGGTAAAGGATGAATATCTGTGGCGAGATGTTTATTCACGTGACGGTAATCCAAACGCATTCTTTTACTCCCGTCCGGTTTATTGACCAACACTATGGGTGAAAGCCAAGCGGATGTCGACTTTTCTATGATTTGTCTGTCTTCCATGTCTTGTAGCATCTCCGCTATTAAGCTTTTTGCCTCCTCAGGGTAACGATATCTAGGACCACGGCTAGGTTGGGGATCGGCTACGTTAATTTTTGCTGGAGGTCCTTTCATTAAGCCTAATTCACTTTTGTCTAGGATGAATAATTCATGATTGTCTAGGATGGCTGATTTCATTTCTGCTTTTTGCTCTCGAGTCAAGTGATTCCATTGTTGTTGTCTTATTAACTCAGTGAGACGATCTGTCCTACTACTATCTTCTTTAGGTGGTACTTGATCATTGTTGGGTAGTAAATCATTGTGAATTTCAAGTAGAGGACTTTCAGATGGTGTTTGGATGGCATTAACAGTTTCAAAATTAAGGCTTTCGAATGTTCCAAGTAAAGTTCCTTGGTTAACTTCCTTGACCCCTTTTGTGTCGTTCATAAAAGGCAAATAAATATTACAGTTTTCATCTACTTTAGTGAGAAATGGCAAGCTGTCAGGATTTATTTTGGGCTGAGAATGAACTAGCAAAGTCTCTCCTGGCTTCTTTGGTACTGGGATAGGTAAGAACTGTGTTTGGTAAGGTTCTATCCTTATAGGTTTGGTAAGTCGGATGTCCTTTAATTGGTCATTTTGATCTAGGGTGAGTGGGGCTGTTCTAACTCTTTCTACTTTCCCTCTTTGTCTTTTGATGTGATTGATAACATAGGGAGCATTTCCCCACACCATGGTGTTTCTGTTTCCGTTCCACGTCAACGTTGCTCTGGATAGAACATCAGTACCTAATAATAGATCTGCATCCAGGTAATTGTTTGGAACTACGGGAGACCATTGTTTATGTATATGATCTTTTCCAACTCCAATTTCTAACCAAACCATGCCAAGAATTCTCAATGGTGAGCCAGTGACTCCTTGTAAGTTAGGAAGGGCACGTCTTTTATTTATTTCACTCCCCAGTTTATTGACTGTTGTTTCCTTGATGAGGGTGTAACAACTACCAGTATCAACTACTGCTCTCATGATTTGGTTATTAACAGCTAGGCTGATAGTTGGTGAGGTATGAGCTTGAGCTAGACATGTTGTCTTGGGTTTTCCTGGGCAAGATTTGTTTCCTCGCCAACAACCATATTGTCTACAATCAAAGCAGGAGCCTCTAGCAGGTTTCCTCCAACACTCTCTCAGATTATGGGTATGAGAACGGCAGTGTGAGCAGTAGCGCTCATTTTGGGGTTGGCGTGAGGAAGCTTGTAATTTCCCAAGTTGCTCTGTTAAATCCTTGATCTTTTTCTTTATTTCATCGACTTCTGAGGATTCTCTGGATGTAGCATTTGATTGTGACAGATCCTTAGGACTTACGGTGTGAGCTTCGGGTTGGGGTCCTGTTTGAGTGGATAGTGTTTTGGTCTGGTTTAACTCTACCTAGGGCAAGTGTATGAGTAGCCTCGAGCCACTGTCTTTCATGTTCTACCCTGTCGACAAATTTATTTAGTGGATAATCCTCATCCAGGAATCCTTCTAGTCTGACCCTGGCTTCTTGAGGAAGACCTTGCCATAATCTTCTTTTGATCGTTTTGTCCCGATTAGGGAGCTTTTCTTTGGCAAATCGTGTTTCTAGGATTGCATAGCGACAGATGAAATTATTAACAAAAGCCTGTGGTGCTTCCGACCACTCATAACGTCCCGAGTCGGTGTCTTGCCATGCTCTATCAAAGAGAACTTCCTTACTGAATTGGTTGTTAAGGAGCCCTTTGAGGCTGTCCCAAGTATTACAGTTGTGCAAGGTTTGATGATTATGAATGAGAGCTGCTATCTCGGTACTAACTCTCCCTTTGGCTATTTGTACTCTCCTTGCATCAATTTCACTGCATTGTTCAACTAGTTCAAAGAAAATCTGGAGTTGTGTGGTTGCGTTGAGTCCCTGCAGTTGATGTAGTTCTAACACAGGAATGTCGCGGGGTTTAGTTGTCGCCATTTGACGCGGGGGCGTAGGCAAGTTATCACCTAAACGTTGCAGTACTCGATTTTGTTGCGCCACTATCTGTTTAAGGCTGTCTACTTCTTGTTCCAATGTACTAAGATTATGTTCGTTCTCCTCCGATTTTACTGGACTAGATTTGAAAGGGTTGAAGTTAGTTTCCTCCATTTGTTCCCCAGAACTGGCCCCCCACCTTGAGTGTATGGGTCGATCATCCATTTTTCCGCGACTGGTTGTGGTGAGGTGTAGATTACGTAAGTTTTGAGGAGAGGTTCGATCCTCATAAACCTGCGACACAAGTGTATTCTTCAGGCCCCCACAACTTAGCGATCACTACTCACTCATCAACCTCGTCTTCCCCAATGAATCCTTTAATTATCTTCTTAAACTTAGACTCAACTCTCACTCTTCCAGCCCCATCCCAATGCACACCATCACCACTTAACTCTTCCACAAAACTCATTGTTAAAATGAATGTTAGGTGTTTTAAGTGATCTCTTGATTCTGTTATTTATCCCACATTGAATTTTCTTGTAACTTTCTGCAGACATACCTCTAGCCTGGACTCTAGGTTCAACTTGGCAGATATACACTACAGACTGGCAGTTTGTTTTAATTTCTTGGTAAATCTCCTTGATGTCATTGAAAATTTCTAATGGGTTAGTATCAACATTTATGTCATTACTACCGATCCAAAGGATCGTTAGATCATGTTCCCATTCCAAGACTGTGTTCAGACGCTCATCTTGAAAAAAATTGCTGGCTTTGGCTCCAGGGGCACGAAAAATTCTAATTTCAGTGCCTGGGAATTCAAAGTATCTAGGGATTTGACTGTGTCCCACAAAAGAAATCTTCCACATGATTCGTGAATAATACACACTCTCGGTGAGTTACAACGACTGTAAATCCCACCGCAATAAGCCACCAGTGTAATGCGGTTATATAGGGGGTTTTCCTGGGCAAGATTCCTAATCCTCGAAGATCTGTTTTTCCCTATTTCTCCTAAATAGTTGGTCAGAAGATATTCACAATCATTGATTTAAGACCTTTATTCTTCCTTCACTTGTGGTAGCGTTGAACTAATTTTCATTCAGATTACATCAGGCAAGAAAAATATCCTTTTGGTAGCGTTGAAGACTTAATTACAGTAGTCAATAATGGCCGAATTAATCCCTTGATCCTCTTAACTCATTCACAAGAATACAATAATGGGCGTTAGGCTTGTTTGGATGTTACACGGGTTTACAGTCTCCTTCACCTAGCGAGGGTGATATTATTCACAAACGTGGCACGAAAAACAGTTCACTGGTGCTCACATGGGCATAAACAATCTTCTTACAATCTCCTAAATCCTTAGTAAAATATATCCTAACCAGCAGACAAAGGGGACGAACCAGGTGGTTACATCCTCGTTAAAGAGAAATACTGCACAGCCCTGCTACTCCGTGGACTAAACACCCTACGTAGTCAATACGTGTATCATACCGAACACACCCGAGACACGCACGTGACAGACCCTTTATCTCCACTCACTTCCCTGTCCGGGGGAAGAGCCAATGCGTGACTGTTAGTGTTTGCACCGCACAAATACAATAATGAGAAAATATATCTATAATATGAACAGGAATTACTTCACCTCAGAGAGACGCACCTGTCCGGGGGAAGAGCCAATGCGTGACTGTTGGTGTTTGCTGGGTGGGGCTACCTACGCAGCCGCTGCCCGCGGTTCACATCCCTCCCCAGATTTAATTCGAACCCTGATTTGTTCAACCTTGCAACAACCGTCTACGGTACTTTACTCGTCGCATGATATTGGTATAATGGTTCCCCTGAATAGCAAGGTGAAAAATTCTAACTAGAAGCTACTATCTTGTGTTAAAATTATGCCCATTATCTCGTATGGAACCGATCACCTACTTTCTGCAGGCGTCAGCATGTATGTCTGTCTGTCTGTCCGTCTGTCTCGGGGGTGTGAGCATCACGCAATAATAATTCAATGTTACTAATAATTCTTACATTAACTTAAATGCTACTTACATTAACTTAACATTACTTACCCATACTTAATACTACGTCCCGGCACTACAGTAGTTGATCCTCATTGCTGCCGCCCGAAGGCGGACAAAGGTTATTAGTGCGCTAAGGCTGAGTATGACTGATTACAAGATGTGTAATGTGGTACATACATATAAAGGACGATGTAGAGGGTGGATAGGGAGGATTCTAAGAGTAAAGATGGGGACTACTGCAAAGCAGTGGTGCGAGATGGTATAAGCAGTGGTGGGATTCAATTCTTTTAAGAACAAGTTTTCTCACTCCAGTACTCGCTGACAACACGTTCTCTCACTATCTCAGTCTCTAGAAGCAAACCATACTGATATGGTTAAATCCACGCACATTCTACTTTCAATAAATATTTTGTGTCTCGGCTCTATGCCTATACTCTATATGGCATATTTATATATTCAAACTGTTATCAAAGTGATTTTGATATATTTAAGATCACAATTCCTGATGTCGTGATGCGTGACTACATAAAATAATAGCTACAGCCTCTCAAAAATAGAATAAAAAATCCTACCAGCTACAGTGGTGTCTGCAGATATGTTGTTGTTGCTGTTGTTGTTGTTGTTGTCAGGGACGCGAAGATCTGAAGATCATTATGAGTCCTGGGGAAGTCCTATGAGGTTATCACAGGCGTGACAGCTGGCCTGTCTTCTTCAGGAAGGCACAGGTGAGGCGGATGACAGCTCGTTGCCGTGAGGGAGAAGTAATTCAAGTAAACAAATTGAGCTGGCAGCGGTTGCTGTCGGTGTAGCCTTTGTAACGGCGCTCTCGTTCGAATCGGTGATGCCACATTGGTCTTGAACCCGTGTTCGGCTCTACCCGACATCAAATCTGGTTTTAGTCGTGTTTTTGACTATCAAAAGCCAGTAACAAATATATGAGGGGTTTACCAAAATAAGTTATAAGTATGTGTTCATGGGGGAAAAATTAAGAACCCCTGATTTAAACTAACAGTAACAACCGGTTCTCGGGATTAAATAAATTCCAAGAATAGGTTCTTGCGAACCGGTGCGAGCAGGCTGAATCCCATCAATGGGTATAAGTGAGACCAGATGGCCGCACCACGATGTCAACACTCGGAAGGGGTAGATACAGACTGCTGACGCAGGGTTTCCGCGTCAGCCGAATTCCTCCCTCTGTCTGGTGGTTGGTTGATTTGAGGGCAGAGAGGAGGGCGCAGCAGAGAGGTGAAGAGCTCCTCGTAGGGAGAGTTTGGTTAACGGTCACACAACAAAGAACCCACAAGTGATTAATTGACCCCGACACGTGAGTTATAGCTGTATATTTCTGAATGATCTGAATGATATATCTTGCCATTGCCATATTCTGATGTGCGGGTTAAATTGCTCTTTGATGTACGGTAGTGACTTAATGATTTATTGCTCTTTGATGTAAATTGTAGTGACTTACGTATCCCTGATTCTTTGATAAACGTAGTGACTCTCGTATTCCTCGCGGGGCTGATGGCGGTAACAACCATTATGAAACTCCTCGAAGCCTCGGTAAATCTGTTTCGAAAGGCTCTCGCAGATGCTTCAGCCTCACGTCAACTATTTACAAAGGTCAAAAAGTTTATCAGTCAGGTTCTAATGAGTGTTTCTTTAGGTTCATAGTACAGAAAAATAATCAAACTACCACCAGGGTCATAAAAGTACCCATGGAAATGACCTCCAGTCCTACGAAAACCTTGTCAAATGTATGTGCTTGGGGCGCTTCAGCCTCACATTAACTAGTAGATCAGTCAGATTCTAATGAGTGTTTATTTAGATTCACGGTACAGAAGAAGAGCTAAACTACTACCGGGGTCACAAAGGTACCCATGGAAAAGCAATCCGATTCTACGAAAGAATTGTTAAATGTATGTGCCTGCACCCCGAAAGGTTTAAAAATTACACCAGCCTGGGACGAGAGTGAAGGGCAATAAATTATGCAACGGGGCGCCGAAATGGGATGAAAGCAAAGGGTCAATTTTCTAAACATCCGTCAAAGCGTGCCATATGTTCCTAGGGAGTATAATTATGTTCGCCAGTTTGCACACACCGTCCCATTCAGTGCGCACGTGGGAAATGGAACAAACCGCTGATAACAAAACAAACAACTCAGGTGACGTGTAGTAGCTTTATACTTTGCCGTTATATAATTTATTACTAACTGAACTGAACAAATTGACGAACACACATTAATGAAAGGTAAAGTTGAGGGCATACCGGTTATAGCTACGCGTGCCCTCGGTGCTCATCTTCGTCACATACCATATATCACTTTAACAAATACTCCTTTCCCTGAGACACAAACGCCAGACAATACAACACAACACTATCTGTTTTTCTCAGACGCTTCCGCCTCACATATATATCTCCAAAGGCCAAAAGTAGATCAGTCAGGTTCTCAAGAGTGGTATTTTAGGTTCATGGTACAGAGGAAAGGTCAATCTGCCACCAGGGTCATAAAACTACCTCTGGAAACACCCAAAACGCCCAAAGCCTTGTCATAATGTACATTCCATACTTAAATACTTATACCTACTTTTGAGATCCTGTGTACATTCCATACTTAGCCTTCTGGCATTATAATACATGTGTTTTTTGGAGACGAAATGTTTAAAAATACGGCGGCAACACAGCACGACACTTCAGCTCATCCTCAGTAACACACCACAACTGGTCAGCTCAGGCAGGTCACGGTCACAGGCAGGTCTCGGTCACAGGCAGGTCACGTGTCGCCACCACCACGTTGGCTGAAAGACTCAAGGAAAGGAGTGATTCAGTGGCTCGTGTCCTAGGATCGCATCGCTTTAATTGTGTTCGAAAACAGAAGAGAAGAATGAAAGTGAGTTTGAATAGTTCTTTTGAACCGAGACTGAGATTGTGCGTTAGTGAAGAATTAGTTTGTTGTTATTGCTGCTGCTGTTGTTGTTCAGTATGAGGACGAGGAGGAGGAGGAGGAGGAAACATGGAAACATGGAAATGCAGGGAACAGAAAGCCTATTGGCTTATTACGAGGTTGCCCGCTTTGGTGATTTAATCTGCTCGACAGCCACTTGGGGCCTGGGGAGCAGATGAAAGCACCTCGACATTGAGGAGCAGATGAAAAACACCTCGACATTGAGGAGCAGATGAAAAACACCTCGACATTGAGGAGCAGATGAAAAGCACCTCGACATTGAGAAGCAGATGAAAAGCACCTCGATATTGAGGAGCAGATGAAAGCACCTCAATATTCAGTTCACTCCTGACGCAGCGAAGTGACGGTCGATTCTATATATGAAGGAGTTGATGGTATTCGCATTTACTTCTTCTGAAGGAAGATTGTTCCAGTGACGGATGACTCGGTTTGAAAAGAAACTCCTTCCGATGTCTGTGTTACATCGACTAGACTGAATAGGTAAACCGTTATTTGTAGTTCTTAGGTTGGTTTGCAGTTCAAAGAATTTGGAGTAATCGACGTTATTGATTTTTTTCAGATACTTGAAGACTTGAATCATATCTCCTCGCAGGCGTCTTTTCTCCAATGTAAAGAGATTGAGTCGCTTGAGTCGTTCCTCGCACGGTTGAGCCCTTAAGGTTGGTATCATCTTCGTGGCGCGTCGTTGAGTCTTTTATAATAAATCAATGTCCTTTCTGTAATTAGGAGACCAAAACTGTACTGCATACTCGAGGTGCGGTCTTACCATGGAATTATACAAGGCTAGCATCACGTCTGGCTTTTTACACTCGACGTTCCTCGCTATGAACCCGAGCATAGTGTTGGCTTTGTTGTAGGCTTTTTTACAGTGATTCGCGTGTTACAGGTCACTGCTGATAGTGACTCCAAGATCCTTTTCCTCCTGCATCGCTTGAAGAAGTTTCCCATTCATAATGTATGTGTGGATACTATTTCTGGACCCAATGTGCATGACTTTGCATTTGTCAACATTAAAGGACATTTGCCATTTTTCTGACCATTCGATAATGTGATTGAGGTCCTTCTGAATGATTTCGCAGTCGGTCTTTGTGAGGGCCTTTCCACCCACCTTGGTGTCATCAACAAATTTCGATATTGTTGAGTTCAGTCCTGATTCGAGGTCGTTAATATATATGCTGAAGATAATGGGTCCCAGCACTGACCCTTGAGGCACTCCACTAGTGACTGGAAGCCAATCGGAAGGCTGTCCGTTTAGTAGTACTCGTTGTTTTCTGCCGGTGAGCCAATCCCTTATCCACGCGATCAGATTGGCTCCAATGTCCGCCCAGTGCAGTTTCTTAAGGAGTCGCTCGTGCGGTACCTTGTCGAAGGGTTTCTGAAAGTCCAGGTATATAACATCACTGGGAATGTGGGCATCCCAGTTCTTATATATACCTTGGAAGAAGTCTAATAAATTTGTTAGGCAGGAGCGCTTGTTTCTGAAGCCATGCTGGGTGTCGGAGATTACATTATTGTGTTCTAAAAACTTGACAAGTTTGTCTCTAATAATCTTTTCGAGTATTTTTCCTGCCACTGATGTCAACCTTATGGGCCTGTAGTTTAATGCGACGCTTTTGTCTCATTTTTTGAAAATCGGTGTCACGTTCTCCATCTTCCAGTCTACCGGAACCTTGTTCAATTGAACAGACTGGTTGAATATGTTAGTGAGTGGCTGAAGTATTTGTTGTTTAAGCTCTTTTAATAACCGTGGTGACAAACCGTCAATTCCTGTTGACTTGTTCGTGTCGAGTTTGTCCAAATACTTTTTCACTTCTTGGTCGCATATTGTGTCAATTTCCAGGGTCGTGATCTCACTCGGCGGGTCAGGGCTCTCGGGAATGGTTTCGATGTCCTCGACTATGAATACGAATGCGAAGCTACTGTTGAGGATTCTGGCCATCTGTTTACTGTCCTGAGTTACAGATCCAGTCTCGTCTGTCAGGGGACCAATATTGAATTTTACTTTATTTTTCGATTTGATGTATGTGAAGAATTTTTTTGAGTTTGTCTTGATGTCACGCGATATTTGTTTTTCGTAGTTGCGTTTACTACTCCGAATAAGGGTGCGACAAGCTCTGAGGCTGTTTTGGTACTGTGTACGGGCTTCGGCTGTGTCATTTTCTTTCATTAGGTTATAGTTCCTTTTTTTTTAATTTTGCCGCCCTTTTTTTTTCTCTGTTCATCCACGGTGGATCCACGGTACCATTTGCTCGCCTGGGTTTCGTAGGCACTGTAGCCTTCTCTACCTGCAAAAGCTTATCTTTAAAGTTGTTCCACACGTTGTTGATTGTATTGTCGGTTAGGTGAAGTTGGTCCCAGGTTGCAGAAGGAAGCAGCTCCCGGGCTAGGTTGAAATTTGCTTTTTTGTAGTCTGGTATCACTGACGGATTGTCTACGAGTTTGTGACTTATGTTGACATTGAAACGGATTAATTGGTAATCGCAACCATTATTTTTTTCACCAACTTCACAGTCGCGAATGAGGTCGGGGTCGCTTACTAATATCAGATCCAGCAGATTGTTTTCTCTTGTCGGTTGAGTTACAACTTGAGTGAGGAACGAATCCTCCACCATTTCTATAAGCCTGTTATCCTCTTGATCTCCAGTCATCAGTCCCCAGTCAATGTTAGGGCAATTAAAGTCCCTAATTATTATTGCTTCTTAGCTTTGTGTTAAGGAGTGAAGCTCTTTTTCAGGGCAGTGTCGTCGGCTGCCTGTTGTTTTGGAGGCCTGTATACGGTCGCAAGTGTAAGTTTCTTATTATTCGCAGTTATTTCCACATAGACGGAGTCGTAACTCTCTGCGTCCTGTTTGTCTATTTTTATGGCAGGGAGCGTACTTTTTACGTAGCAAATTACTCCTCCTCCTTTCTTTTGCATTCGATTGTTTTGGAAGCTTTCGTACCCGGGAAATGACAGTTCAGATACTAGATGTGCAGAATTGGCCCAAGTCTCTGTGATGGCTACCACATCTGGTTTCTCTGTTGCAATATACGCCCTAACTTCGTCCTTTTTGGGTAATAGACTTTTTTTTTTTTTACAACAAAGGAGGCAGCTCAAGGGCACAAAAATAAAATAAAAAAAGCCCGTTAATCGCTGCTCCCATAAAAGAATCAGAAGAGGCGGCCAAAAGCAAGGTTAAACTCGGGAGGAGAGGTGTCCTGATACCCTCCTCTTGAAAGAGTTCAAGTCGTAGGCAGGAGGAAATACAGATGAAGGAAGATTGTTCCAGAGTTTACCAGCGTGAGGGATGAAAGAGTGAAGATGCTGGTTAACTCTTGCATAAGGGGTTTAGACAGTATAGGGATGAGCATGAGTAGAAAGTCGTGTGCAGCGGGGCCGCGGGAGGGGGGGAAGCATGCAGTTAGCAAGTTCAGAAGAGCAGTCAGCGTTGAAATATCGATAGAAGACAGAAAGAGAGGCAACATCGCGGCGGAATTTAAGAGGTAGAAGACTATCAGTAAGAGGATGAGAGCTGATGAGACGGAGAGCCTTAGCCTCCACTCTGTCCAGAAGAGCTGTGTGGGTGGAGCCCCCCCACACGTGCATACTCCATACGAGGGCGGACAAGGCCCCTTTATATGGATAGCAACTGCGCGGGGGAGAAGAACTGGCGGAGACGATACAGAAAGCCCAACCTCGAAGAAGCTGATTTAGCGAGGGAGGAGATATGAAGTTTCCAGTTGAGAGTTTGAGTTAAGGATAGACCGAGGATGTTTAGTGTTGAAGAAGGAGACAGCTGAGTGTTGTTGAAGAATAGGGGATAGGTGTTTGGAAGATTGTGTCGAGTTGATAGGTGGAGTAATTGAGTTTTTGAGGCATTGAAGGACACAAGGTTCCTTCTGCTCCAATCGGAAATGATAGCAAGGTCTGAGGTTAAACATTCTGCAGCCTCCAGCCTGGAGTTGTGTACTTCTTGTTGAGAGGGTCTTCTATTGAAAGAAGCTGAATAATGCAGAGTGGAGTCGTCGGCATATGAGTGGACAGGACAGTTTGTTATGGAAAGAAGATCATTGATGAATAACAGGAAGAGAGTGGGTGATAGGACAGAGCCCTGTGGAACGCCACTGTTGATAGGTTTAGGGGAAGAGCAGTGACCGTCTACCACCGCAGAGATAGAACGGCCGGAAAGGAAACTGGAGATAAAGGAACAGAGAGAGGGATAGAATCCGAAAGAGGGCAGTTTAGAATGCAAAGATTTGTGCCAGACTCTATCGAAGGCTTTCGATATGTCTAGCGCAACAGAGAAAGTTTCAACGAAACGGGTAAGAGAGGATGACCAAGAGTCAGTTAAGAGAGCAAGAAGATCGCCACTAGAACGCCCATTGCGGAGCCCATACTGGCGATCAGATAGAAGGTTAGAAGTATAAAGGTGCTTATGAATCTTCTGGTTAAGGATTGATTCAAAAGCTTTAGATAGACATGAAAGTAAAGGTATTGGGCGGTAGTTTGAGGGATTGGAGCGGTCACCCTTCTTAGGCACAGGCTGTACAAAGGCATACTTCCAGCAGGAAGGAAAGATATATGTTGATAGTGAGAGACAAAAGAGTTTGACCAGGCAGGGTGTCAGCACAGAAGCACAGTTTTTAAGGACAATAGGAGGCACTCCATCAGGTCCATAAGCCTTCTCAGAGTTGAGGCCAGAGAGGGCATAGAAAACATCATTATGAAGCATCTTAATAACAGGCATACAGGAGTCAGAGGGGGGATGAGTAGAAGGAATATGCCCAGAATCGTCCAAGGTGGAGTTCATACAGAAAGTTTGAGCGAAGAGTTCAGCCTTAGAGACAGATGAGACGGCAGTGCTGCCGTCAGGGTTAAGGAGAGGAGGAAAAGAGGAAGAAGTGAAATTGGAGGAGATATTTTTGGCTAGATGCCAGAAGTCACGGGAAGAATTAGAAGAAGCAAAGTGTTGACATTTTTTATTTATAAAAGAAGTTTTGGTAAGTCGGAGAATAGATTTGGCACGATTCCGGGCTGAAATGTATAGATCAAAGTTAATGGGAGTTCGAAGGCTCTGGAACCTTTTGTGAGCTGCCTCTCTATCTTTAATAGCACGAGAATAAGTATGATTAAACCAAGGCTTTTTAGCATGAGGAGTAGAGAAAGTACGTGGAATGTATGCCTCCATTCCAGAGACAATCACCTTTGTGATGCGCAGAGCACACACAGAGTGGTCTCTCTCCTGGAAGCAGTAATCATTCCACGGGAAATCGGAAAAGTACATCCTCAGGTCGTCCCACCGAGCTGAAGCAAAATGCCAGAAGCATCGCCTCCTCGGCGGGTCCAGAGGATGTACAGGAGCGATAGGACAGGATACAGAAATAAGGTTATGATCGGAGGAGCCCAACGGAGAGAACAGTTTGACAGAGTAAGCAGAAGGATAGAGGTAAGGAAGAGGTCTAGAATGTTGGGCCTGTCTCCAAGACGATCGGGAATACGAGTAGGGTGCTGAACCAACTGCTCTAGGTCGTGGAGGAGAGTAAAGTTGTAGGCTTGTTCACCAGGCTGGTCAGTGAAAGAGGATGGAAGCCAAAGCTGGTGGTGAACATTGAAATCTCCCAAGATGGAGATTTCAGCGAAGGGAGAGTGGGTCAAGATGCGCTCCACTTTAGAGTTCAAATAGTCAAGGAGTTTTACATAAGTTAGTAGAGTTAGGTGAGAGATAAACAGCACAGATGTATTTAGTAATAGAATGACAGTGAAGTCTTAGCCAGATGGTGGAAAATTCAGAAGAGTCAAGGTCGTGGGCACGAGAGCAAGTGATGTCGTTGCGCACGTAGGCGCAACATCCAGCTTTGGATTGAAATTTAGGATAGAGATAGTAGGAGGGAACAGAGTACAGGTTGCTGTCAGTAGCCTCAGAACCTGTGTTTCGGTGAGGAAGAGAAGGTGAGATTTAGAGGGAGAGAGATGGTGTTCCACAGAATGAAAATTAGAACGGAGACCGCGAATGTTGCAGAAATTGATAAGGAGGAGGTTCGAGGAGTTATCAGGACACCACTCAAGTCGGCAGCCAGAAGGGGAGTCCTCCCTGGGGGAATTTATGGTCCCCCCAGGCGGGGACTCCGAGGCAGTTATTTTTTTCGCCATGTTGAATTTTGAATTTTGGGAAAAGGTGTGTGTGTTTTGTGAATGTAGTGTGGTGTAGAAAGAGAGAGGAACTGTCTTTAGAGAGCATACTGAACTGCTCTCTGGTGTTGATGAGACAAAAGGGAAACGGTTAGTGAGGACATGGGAAGGGTCTTTGAAGGGCTTCAGCACCCTCCTCGCTTCCCATATATCCTCACCGGGAGTAGCTCACGCCCGTTCGGTAGGTGTGTTCCTACCTACTCCTACTACTGCGTGCATTTGTGTACAAAATGGAAATGTGGCTCCTGGTTTTGCCGCGTCGTGTTGAATGAGTTCGCGTCGTTGGTTGCACAGTTTCTTGCAAGCCGCATCGACGCTAAGGTTCGGCTGATCAAGGGTTGCCTTGGCCTTGCCCTCACCTGCAGTTTTTTTAATAGCTTTTTGAGAAGCTTTCAACTGTCTCGTTCAGGAGCCTTCCAAGCCGGGCAGAACAAACCTCGATCAGGTGGAGTCCGTCCTCCGCAAACAAATCTGGGCGCTGATTGAAGTGATGCCACGCATTCGTGAACGCTACGCCTTCATCGTTACATAACTGCTTTAGAGTAGTGTTGACGCCGTACGCTTTTCTGTTAACACACACACACACACACACACACACACACACACACACACACACACACACACATTGTTTTTTTTTATTTTTTATTTTACGATCTTTCTTTTTATTTTTGAAGTTTTGCATATCTTATCTTCTTATCAAATATTTTTTTCCGCTCTTGCAACATTGATCTATACTTTGACCTTCTGTTGTTGTCGTTTTTTTTTCTGAGTGAAGCGAAGAACTGATGGAGAATATGAAAACGGCACATGTACTCTATTGATTCTCTCTATCTCTCGATCTCTGTCTCTGTCTCTCTGCATATATATATATATATATATATATATATATATATATATATATATATATATATATATATATATATATATATATATATATATATATATTTTTTTTTTTCTCTCTCTCTACCAACCTCTACCTATCTCTTATCTCTATTACCTCTATCTATCTTTCTATCTTTCGCTCACCACGACTGGTGGGTAAGAAGATCCTGCCCTCTCTACCTCTCTGTCTATATTTATCAAGCTCTCTCTATCAATCTATTTATATATAGCTCTCCAGCTACTTTTTTGTATCGATTTCTCTATCAGTCTAACTTTCTCTCGCCCTGGCAGGAGGAAGAGCAGATCCTGCTCTCTACCTCTCTCGCTCAAGCTCTCTCTATCTATCCCTATCTATATCTATCTAACTCTTTATCGATCTATCTATCCATCTCTCTCTCGCTCATACAGGAGGAAGAAGGTCCTGCCTGTCATCGACCTGAGCCTGGCCAAGGGTCACGCGGGCCGGCCTGGTGAAGGAGCTGCACGAGGCGCTCACCACCGTGGGCTTCATCTACCTCAAGAACGTGGACGGCTACGACGAGGAGGCGCTGCTGCGACACTCCAAGTGGTTCTTCAGGTGTCGAGGCGGGGGGTTTTGTCTGTGTGGGTCTCCTTCTTTTTCTTCTTCTTCTTCTTTATCTTCCTTACGAGCATATTATTTATCCTATTTTCTCTCCTGTACCTTAATTCTGTTTTTTTTTCTCTTCCTCCTTTCCACTTTTTCTCCTTTCGTTTGTCCTTTCCTTTCCTTCCCTCGCCCTTCATCCTCTCTTTTCTTTCCCGTTCCTTTCATCCCAGCATCATCATCTTCTTCCTCTTCTTCTTCTTCTTCTTTTTCTTCTTCTTCTTCTTCTTCTTCTTCTTCTTCTTCTTCTCCTTCTTCTTCTTATTCCTCTTCTTCTTCTTCTTCGTGGTTCCCTATCTGTCTTCGTCTTCTTTTTTGTCGTTTTTCATGCGTGGGTCTATTTTTGTTTTCGTCTTCTTTGTCCTCCTTCGTGTGGGTCTCCGCGTCTCTTCGTATTTGTATTTCTTTGTCCCTAATCCATGTTTATCGTTCTGGGTCTCCGTTCCTTTGTATTCGTCGCTATTCCGTGTCTTTATCGTTGTCCCTGCTTCTCCACTTGACTCTGTGGATCTTTATTTGAGACTACCCGTTGAAATGCCCGCAGCTCCTACGAAAGCTTTGTCAAATGTGTGTGGTCTTGGACATCGAAGTGTTTGAGATCGGTGGGTCTGTTCACGCGTCTCGGAATCAACGTTACCCGATTGTCGTACTCAGTCTCTCATATTCCCCGATTTCAACCACAAAAGCTGCCTCATGTGCCCCAATAACTGGCTTTTTGTGTTGTTATCGTTGAAAAGGTCAATTATTCTTGTTTCCTGGTGATATTTAAAGGGTGAGAAGCCGGGATACGTGATGCTCCGAGTACGATAATCTGGCAACGGTGGTCTCGGTTTCTGTCCGTCTCTTCCTCTCAAGTTAATATCTACTTGTTCCGTCTCTCATCTAGCTGCACCATGTCCCTTATCTATCCATCCACTGCCTCTTCTCTTCCTCTCTTTTCCCCTGTCTCTTCTATAACCATCTCTTCTCCACTCCTCCCTCCGCCAGCCTGCCGATGGAGCAGAGGATGGCCATCTCCAAGAAGTCTTTCAACCCTAAGTGCAGCAGCGAGTACCGCGGATACTTTCCTGTCATCCCCGCCGTGTTCCACAAGGAAGGTGAGGACTGAGGGATGACTGGGGGACTTAGAGGACTTGACAGAATGAGGGATGACTTGGGAGTTTGGCACAGAACTTGAAGACCTGCTAGAGCGTGGTGAATGACTCGAGAAATTATTAAAACTTGATGACTGACAGAATTTGAGGATTTATGAAAACTTGAGAACTTACTAGAACATGAAGGATGACTTTGGGATTTTGGCACAGAACTTGAAGACCTGCTAGAATGTGAGGAATGACTCGATAAATTGTTTGAACTTGATGACTGATAGAATTTGAGGAGTTATAAGAACTTGAGGGCTTTAAGAACTTGAAAACTCACTAAAACTTGAGGGATTACTTCTGAACTTGGCATAAAACTTGAGAACGATAGAACGTGAGGGATGACTTCGAAACTTGGCATAGACCTTGAGGATATATAAGAACTTGATGTCTTATAGAGAAAGAAGGGAGATCAAGTGCGGGTCTGGAGTAACTTTCGGAGTAATTTCATCTGTTACTTCTTCTTTGTGGTTTGTCGATCTCGTTGTTGCATTGCGTGTCGACCGAACCGATCAGTGAGATCATCTGTTTGTTCCGATGGCTGTTATGATACACGGTTACGAGTTCCCTTCTCGCGACCATACAAGATAATGCTGTGACCTAACCAATCAGCAAGCTACTCTGGATTCGGTCTCTGTTTCTAGTTCCAGGTGCGTGACAAAATAAAAACGATTCTGAATGATAAGTGACGCAAATGACTCGAAGCTGTAATGAGGTACAATGACACGACATGCAGTAAGTACGTTATCAAGAGGGTTATACTCTCTTTATATAGAAACAAATTATGCACGTTGATAAATTTGAATAATATTGACGAAACACGACACGAACGAGAATATTCATCTGTCTGTCTGTCTGTCTGTCTGTAATCAGTCGATTGATCAGTGAGCTATTTACCCAGATGATGGTGGTGGTGGTGGTGGTGATAGTGGTGGTTATGAAGATAGTGAATTGAAGGTGAAACGAATGTAAGAATGGTGATGAGGAACTTAAATTCGCCTGCACCACCACCATCATCACCACCACCACTACCCAGCACCACCCCCACCACCACCATCACACACACCACCCCTACCACCACCACAACCACCGCGTCCTCTCCTTCCTAGCCTTCGAGATCGGGCCGAAGCAGGGGAAGCCGAAGGAGGGACTCATATCGCTGGAGGAGAAGTTCATCATCGAGGACAACCAATGGCCTCTAGAGTCTAGAGGAATCCGAGGAGGGCAGGAACTTCAGGGTGAGGGGATAGGATGTTAGATTCTCTTTTTCTTTTTTTTTCTATCTTTTTATATATATATTTTTTTTATTTACTTTATTTTTAATTGTTTGTTTTTCTTTCGTTTTTTCTCTCTTTCTGTCTTTCTTTTCCTTTCTTTCAACCTTTCAAATATTTTTTCAACCTTTCTGTTTTTTTTTCGTTCTTTAGTATATTTTTTTTTCTTTTTTATATTTTCTTTGTTTTTTTTTGTGTTTTTTCTTTTTCTTTTTCTTCCTTTTTTTTCTTTTTATTTGTTTGTTTTTCTTTCGTTTTTCTCTCTTTTTGTCTTTCTTTTTCTTTCTTTCAATCTTTCAATCCTTTTACCAACCTCTCTTTTTTTCTTTCTTTCTTTCGTTCTGGCTATCTTTCCTTCCTTCTTCTTGCCTTTCTTTACTTATCTACTACTAATCAACACTATATTCATCTACATCTACCTCTCATCTTTACCATTCCTCCACCTCTCTTTCTGTCAGACATGGATGGAGGTCTACCACGAGAAGATGACCGAGGCTTCGCGGGAGCTGCTGAGCCTGATCGCGGAAGGTTACGGAGCACCCAGCGACTTCTACGCCGACATCTTCAGGGATCCGCATCTCTCCACGCTCCGGCTCATCCGCTACCCGGCCAGACCCAACCCGACATATGAAGCCCGTGACGGTGACGCGGGTAAGTGATGGTGTGTCTTGTAAGGTCATCATCTGTATCACCTTTTTAAGTTATCGCCATCTTTCATTGCCTTCTCTGAGTCTAAAAGCAAAAGTAACTGATATGGTCTATTCCCGGCCTCTTAAGACTCCTTTCTTCCAGGTAAATTGATGGTCTTGCTATGCGTTATCATCTTTATCACCTTCCACGTTATCGTCATTTTACATTGCCTTCTCTGAGTCTAAAAGGAGAAGTAACTGATATGTTCTATTCACGGCCTCTTCAAACGCCTTTCTTCCGGGTAAATTGATGGTCTTGCTATACGTTATTCTATCATCTTCTTTATCACCTTTCACGTTTTTGTCATCTTACTTTGCATTCTCTGGGTCTTCAAGCAAAAATAGCTGACATGTTCTTGTCTCGGCCTCTTCAAACGCCTTTCTTCCGAGTAAATTGATGGTCTTGCAATACGTTATCATCTTTATCACCTTCCACGTTATCGCCATCTTACATTGCATTCTCTGGGTCTAAAAGCAAATTGATATGTTCTATTCACAGCCTCTTCAAACGCCTTTCTTCCGGGTAAAGTGATGGTCTTGTAGTACGTTATCATATTCTTTATCACCTTTCAATTATCGTCAGCTTACATTGCATTCTCTGGGTTTTCAAGCAATAGTAACTGATATGTTCTATTCACGGCCTCTTCAAACGCCTTTCTTCCGGGTAAATTGATGGTCTTGCAATACGTTATCATCTTCATCACCTTTCAATTATCGCCATCTTACATTGCATTCTCTATGTCCTCAAGCAAAACTAGCTGACATTCTTTTCACGTCTTCTTCAAACTCCTTTCTTCCGGGTAAATTGAAGGTCTTGCCACGTTATCATCTCCTTCCTCATCTCTTCTTAGTCTAAAAACAAGGAACTGAGAGATCGCAAAAATACCTGCTTG
This sequence comes from Eriocheir sinensis, assembly GCF_024679095.1. Taxonomy (NCBI): domain Eukaryota; kingdom Metazoa; phylum Arthropoda; class Malacostraca; order Decapoda; family Varunidae; genus Eriocheir; species Eriocheir sinensis. The sequence goes on along the minus strand of NW_026112302.1, from coordinate 87,386 downwards.
AGACACCTTTTCTCTTTCTTCCTCCCTCTCACAGTAATCCAAGCAGCCAAACAGACATATTAAGCCATGAGCAAAGATATTTTATCACTTTTTCTGAGCCTTAAAGCAAAAGACCATCAAAACATTAAACACACCTTCTGCCATCTTTCTTCCTCCATCGTTATAGTGATACAGTCAGCGAGGCACCAAAGTTCCGTCATGCAGTAAGTTTTCGTCACCTATTCTATCTCTAAAACCAAAAGAAACACGCACTCGAACCACATCTCCTTTTCACACACTTTCCCTCCTCCCCTACAGTGATCCAGACGGCCGAACACCAGGACACCACGAAGGTCACGCTGCTGGCCACCTTTGCCGAGTACCCGGGGCTGCAGGTTCGCTGGTGGAAGGACGACTCCATCATCGACGTGACGCACAAACCCGGCCACCTCGTCATGAACATCGGCCAGCTGCTCTCCTACACCAGCGGCGGGGCTCTCAAGGCTACCAAACACCGCGTGATCGACTGCTGTGGTGATAGGTGAGCCTGGTGGTGGTGGCGGTGGTGGTAGGCTATGTTAGGTTGGACTAGGCTGGTTTGGTAAGGTTGTTGCTGTTGTTGGTGGTGGAATAGGTGTGTGTAGGTTGGTTGGGTTAGGTTGGATAGGTAATTTTATTTGTTGTTGTTGTTGGAATAGTAGATAGGTTAGATTAGGTTAAGTTAAGTTGGATAGGTTAGGATGGATAGACTAGGCTAGATACGTAAGAATATGACCCTTTGAAAGATTTTGGAGGTCAGGGTTCGTGAAAGTATATGTGTGTTGGGTTTGGTAACACTGCACCACTAACCTAACCTAACCATCACCAACACAAACTCGCCATTCCCACACAGCCTTTCCTTCCTCCTCCCCCAGGCACTATCTATTCTAAGCCTAAGAGCAAAAGGAACTCAAACGGCAAACAACATCTCCAAACCTATCACCTTTCCCTTGGCAGGCTGTCCGTCCCATTCTTCCTGGAGCCACGGTTCCACGCCAACGTGAACGTGGTCCTGCCAGGGTGCGAGCAGAGGGAGAGTCAGCCCAAGTACTACGGCCACTGGCTCTTGGAGGGGATCAGAAAGTGGGCCGAATACAAGGATCTCTGCAGGCGAATCGAAACACAGACCGCGAAGACACTGTATGAGGGAGAAGAAGATGAGGATGAAGTGATGATGTGGAAGAAATAGATAGGAGGAAGGGGAAGAGGAGCAAGAGGATAAGTGATGATGATGTAAGGATAGGGACGATGCTGCAAGGAGGAAGAGGGGGATATTTGGTGATGGAGAGGATATAAGGAAAGAGAAGAAGAGGAAGAGTAAAAAGATAAGGTTTTAGTTCAATGAGAGGTAATAGCAGGAGTAGATTCGAGAAAGAGGATGAGAAATTGTGAAGAGGGAAGAGGAAGAGCAGCAAGAGGAGGAGGAGGGGAATACTGTGTTAATAGAGATGATATGATACAATAAAGAGGAATTACATAGGTGTTGCGAGCAGAGGAGGAGGTGGAATTAGAAGCAATGTAAGAAGCGCATTCGATAAACAGGTAGAGAGCAGAGACAGGTGAATAAATATGAGGAAGAAGATAACAACAGAGAATATATCAGGAGAGACAGCAATGGAGGAAAAAAGAGGAAGGGAGTGTGAAGGTAGAAGTGTGAGGTGAAATGTAAAAAAAAAACATTACCACCACCACTAATAATAATAATAATAATAATAATAATAATAATGATAATAATAATAATAAGAGTGTATTGTCATTCTTGAGCTAGGTATTTCCAGGTAAGCAATCAGATAAATAAGATTAAGATAAAGATGATGAAATGACAGGTGAGAATGATGATGATGATGACGAAGATGAAACAGATGATTTTGATATCGTAACAAGTGGTGATGATGATGATGAAGTTTATGTAATTATTTTAACATGTGTGGGAAGATAAAAAAAAAAATAAACTGTATAACTTTGAAGATAAAATGTGGGAGAAAAGAGTTACGTTGTGAGGAAGACTCTCTCTCTCTCTCTCTCTCTCTCTCTCTCTCTCTCTCTCTCTCTCTCTCTCTCTCTCAATGAGAAATAAATGTTGTAAAATGATTCAGGAATTTACTATTATTTAAAAGCACGAAAAAATACTCTTATATTTATCGAGTTTTTCATTCATTAATTTATTCAAAGTAAAAGAGACAAATACCTTCTCTTTTTTCATGCAGTAAAGTATATAATAGGAACATTCTTATCGAAAAAAATAATTGCTATAAAAATAAAGCATTAGATTCCACATGTTCGAGGATACAAAAACCAAAAAACAAATGACAAATGATAACCTCCTCCTCCTCCGTCTTCTTCTTCTTCTGACCTGTATCGCTAGGTCGTCGTCCTCCTCCTCATCCTCCTCCTCCTCTTCTTGGTCCTCTCTTCTGTTTATTCACGCACTTCGCTTTCCAATGGCATTATACTATAGATCTTTCCTCACCATAATATACCATCGCACTACATTTTTTTTTCAGTTTTATTGCCTGAATCACCATAATCTTTCAGGGGTGGACTCGCGGACTTGGTATCATTGCTTGGGTGCCTGTACTGACTTAAAGAGGGACCAGAGAGCAAGAGATAGTAGGTTATGTCACGGTAGGTTAGATCTAGTAAACAACAGCCAATGAGCGACGCAGAGATTGTCACCCAAGCAATGATGCCAAGTACGCGAGTCCATCCCTGAAGGATTTGACCCGCCAGCTCTCGTGAAACCGACTATATTTATCAATCATATTCCTTGGGCTTATGCTGATTCACGTATTTTGCTTTCCAATGATATTATATTATGGATCTTTCCTCACTATAATACACCATCGCACTACAATTTTCAGTTTTATTGCCCGAATCGCTTATTTTCAATCCTATTCCTTGGACATATGGTGATTCACGTATTTTGCTTTCCAATGGCATTAAATTATATTACCTACCTTTCCTACCATCTCAGAGCAATATTCATAATTTTATTGCCCGAATCAATTATTTTCAATCCTGTTCCTTGCATTTTTTCGAGCATTTTTGCCATTCATTTTTCCAGCACGACTTTAGGAACACTTTTGCTAGCTTTACAATTCTTTCCGTCTCCTTTTTGCCGCCGTACAGACCCTAACGCCGTACACTAAGTAAAAGAAAACAAAAGAGAAACGATAATAAAGCAAATGAGAAAAAAGTAGGTAAAATAATCACATCACAAGGACGCGAGCAGAGAGAGAACATTCACAGCGCACGTAGAATTAGATCCATTTGTACCATTTCCTTAAACTAGAGAGAATTTCAATGCGCGCACTGAGAATGTTAACAAATAAGAGGATAAAATATACAGGGGGAGGAGGAGGAGGAAGAGAAGGAGGAGGAAGGATGGTGATAAGAAGGAGATGAAGGAGAAAATAATAATAGAAAAGAAAATTGATAAGACGAAGATAAAATAAAAAGAAGAAAAGGCAAAGAAAAAAAAATAACAAAAGGAGAAGAGGAGAAGAAAAAGAAAAGAAAAAAAGAAAAAAGTATTATACCAAAATAATACCAAGAAAAAAAAGCAGAAAAAAAGGAGAAAGAACAAATAAGACGAAAAAGAAGAAAATACGAAGAAAGGAAAAGAAAAGAGAGGAGGGAGGAAGAGGAGGAGAAGGAGGGATAGGCTATGAATATTCCGTGCGCGTGGGTGTGTGTGTGTGTGTGTGTGTGTCTCTATATAAGGGGCTGGTACGACAATCTAGCAACGTTGCCATCCACGTGCGTGTAGGACTATTCGACCACTCCTTTGTTATCACCGTAGTACCATTCCTAAAAAACTTTTCCTGATAATTAATTAAACCAGGTGAATATCGTAGCAATAGTGGCAATTTTAATACGATTGTCAAAGTACAAGATATATGGTGGAGCCCGATTACGGTTGGCCCAACACTGAGCAGAGGTCAAAGGTGCTCTACGTCAGTAACCTAACTTTAAGTTGAGATCACACGAGCAAGACTTCTAGAGGCTGATGTTGGTTCTTTCCAGGTGGTTATCACAGGCTACGTCAAAGGTGGGATAATAGGTGTGGTAATCTAAAGGAGCCCTCCATACGTACACGGCGGCGCATTCGACCACTGCCTACTACTCTCTTGGAATCAATTATTTTCAATCCTGTTCCTTGCACTTATTCGAGCATTTTTAACATTCATTTTGTTCAAAGGGCGCACACACACACACACACACACACACACACACACACACACACACACACACACATTCCATTTTTCAAGCACTTGCCCATCAACGGGTTCTCCCATACACAAACATGACGTCACGATTATCTGGAATGCGCAACACCATCTGCGTCATCCTCCTCCTCCTCCTCCTCCCCCTCTCCCCTTCCTCCTTCGCCTCCATCTTTTCCTATTTCGCGTCCTCCTCCTCCTCCTCTTCCCCTCCTTCCATCGGTACGTAATGAATGGCCAACAACTTTCTGCAGTAAGTAAAGAAAAGGATCTTGGAATCACTATATCAAGCGATTTAAAGCCCGGGCAGCATTGTTCAGAGGTAGTTAAAACTGCAAACAAATTGGTTGGCTTCATCGGACGAGTCTTTAATAATAAATCGGAAAAAGTAAAATTGAAATTGTATAATTCGTTGGTTCGACCCCGTCTAGAGTACTGTGTACAGTTTTGGTCTCCCTATTACAGAAAAGACAGAAAAGTTGGAACGGGTCCAACGAAGAGTAACAAAGATGATTCCTAGGTTGAGAAATTTATCATATGAACAAAGGCTAAAAGAAGTAAATTTATTCAGCCTGTCAAAACGAAGAATGCGAGGCGATCTAATAGAAGTGTTTAAAATGTTTAAAGGATTCAATGATATTAATGCGGAAGATTACTTTACAATTGATCGATCAAATAGAACAAGAAGAAATCGAAACTTGAAGATAAGTGGTAAAAGATTCTCGTCGCACGAAGCAAAATACTTCTTCAATCGAGTTGTTAATGTTTGGAACTCTCTACCCTGTGATGTCGTTGAAAGTACAACAGTTACGGCCTTCAAGAATAGATTAGACAAGTATTTTGAATCCAACCAGCAACTTAGATATTACTCATTGTCATAATAACGTTAAATTCTTTCGAATACTGGTGTCCTTGTCCGTTTTTATCGCCCGATTGGTGGTAGAAGTAATGGTAGTTCTTTCCTCTTTCCCTACATAAATTCCATGCAGTTTTTCCATGCTGCATGGTTCTTTTTCCTTTCCTGCCAGCTTTGGCTGGAGGAGCCTTCGCCTTTGCTGTTCTTCATCTTCCACCTTTGATTAGATAGTTAGTGTAGCTTGTCACAAACAGCCTCGTAAGGACCAGCAGGTCTGTTGTTGTTTGTTCTTCCTTTGTGTTCCTTTGTGCTCGCCTCCCAGGTTATTTTCCAGTTACATAAGAAACAAAAAAACTGTTAAAAATAATATCGGCCCACTACTATCAACCCGGTAGCAGCGATGGGACAAATTTGTGGCTTTACCGTGTACCAGCGACGGGCCACATTTTTGCCATGATATAGACCCCCCAAAATAGATGATGCATAAACTGATCACAAATGCGTATATATATATATATATATATATATATATATATATATATATATATATATATATATATATATATATATATATATATATATATATATATATATATATATATATATTATAAAATCGTGTGCGTCCGTGAAGATTTTTCTCATTTTTCTCGCTTAGAGGGGCCTTTAAGAAACATAATCCTGCAGCTACCAGGTCAAGTGGCAATACGATTAGTGATAAAAGCATGGCGTCGGTCCTAAATTCAACCTTTAGTAGCGCATTTACAGAAGAGAACATGACATCGATTCAAGCCCCGAAGAAAATTTTCAAGGCCCTGAAGAACATAAGCTTGCATTGACCGAAACTGATATCAGCGAAGTGCGTGCAGATAATAGATCCAAATAAATCTCCGGGCCCCGATAATTTATCTCCTCATGTGTTAAGAGAATGTAGCCAACAGCTAGAATTACCCATAACATTAATATTCAACAAGTCATTAGCACAGGCCAGTGTGCCTCTTGAGTGGAAAAAGGCCAATATTACCCCGATCTTTAAAAACTAGGAGACAGAAAACAAGCCAGTAATTATTGTCCTAGCAGCCTTACGTCTGTCCTAATTAAACTATTCGAAAAAATAATCAGGGATAAAATGATCACTTTCCTTGAAACAAATGAATTGATAACTGATAGTCAGCATGGATTTCGTAGTAATCGGTCTTCCCCACCAACCTATTAACCTTTTCCAACGATGTTTATACATGTTGGGACGCCCGAAGCCCATATGACGTAATTTACCTAGATTTTTAGAAAGCGTTTGATAAAGCTCCTCACGTTAGGCTTATTTCAATACTGCATTCCCACGGTATTAACGACCATCTATGTGCATGGATTCATGACTGGCTCACCGACAGAGAACAACGTGTAGTTCTTAATGGTGAAGCATCGGATTGGCAACCCGTCACCAGTGGCGTTCCCCAAGGTTCGGTCCTGGGGCCAACACTATTCATAATTTACGTGAATGACTTACAACTGATATCCTATCAAAAGTAGCCAAATTCGCCGACGACACCAAATTAGGAGGTACGGTAATGAACAGTCAAAGTTGCGAGAACATTCAATCAGACATAATAAGACTTGCCGACTGGAGCGAAAAATGGCAAATGAGTTTTAACGTAGATAAATGTAAAGTAGTGCACATAGGTGAAAAAAATCCTAACTTTAAATATCAGATTCAAGGACATGAGCTCAGCGAAGTAATTCAAGAAAATGATTGTGGTGTCATTATCAGTAACACTCTTAAAATGAGCGATCAATGTTCTGCAGCGAGTAAAAAATCCAATATGATGTTGGGATTAATCTCAAGAAACTTTGATTATAAATCACCCAAACTTATGAAGAGATTATATTTAGCATTTGTAAGACCACACCTAGAATACGCCGTTCAGTTCTGGTCACCTAACTATATCAAAGATCAAGTTTTGCTAGAAAAGATAGAGCGACGAGCAACCAAACAAATTCCAGCGCTCCGAAACTTGCCATATGACGAGCGTTTAAAACGTTTAGATATGTTTTCCCTAAAAAAGCGAAGGATAAGAGGGACTTAATTGAAGTGTTCAAAATCCTTAATGTATTCGACATTAACCCAGATAGTCTATTTCAGAGAGACACCAACACAAGAACACGCAGCAACGGTATGAAGTTAAAGGGAAACGGATGTAACACATTGGTGCGCATAAGTTTTTTCAATAACAGAGTCGTCGATCACTGGAATAGACTCCCACCGTCAGTAGTTAACGCACAGAGTATCAATAGCTTTAAGTCTTCAGGGACATACGATTATACTGACCCTTCTTCGTATGTTTTCAGACAGATTGCAGCAAGACGTCAACCTAAATTCATATTATTCTCCCCCACAACCTAGATTGCAAGTACCGTAAGTTAACAATAGAGTAAAGCAACAGTTAATGTCCGCATGACAGGTGGAGTGAGGTGTGGGTGCAGTAAGGTGACAGATTACTGGTGCGTGCCTAGTACCGCCGGTAAAACGAGGATCAAGCCTCCACCTGTGCCCCTGAAACTACACCTCACTCATCGTGAGTATTAGGGGGGATTCTGGGGCTGCCCTCAGTAGGCCACTCGTCCTCTACCAGTCTCCCTGTATTTTTATGTTCTTATGTTCTTATGTAATGAAGTCATTTTCCCCCTCAGCTTAGGTTACCAGTAGTGTAAGTTAAGGGTAGTAGTTTCCTCTTATTTCTCTCTTTACTGTAAAATTTCCATGGCCCTTTCTTCCTTAAAGGTACATGGTGTTCTCTTCTAACTATTTCCTGCCGGCACGCTGCCGGAGGGAGAGGTGGGTGGGGAGGAGCCTTCATCTTTTCTGTCCTGTCTTACCACACGTAGATTACTAGTAGTAGCGGTAGTAAACAGACACCCTCGCCATAGACCGATAGGTCTTCTTGTGTCTGTTCTTCCTATGTATGTATCTTTTCTTATTTCGCCTCCTCCTCCTCCTCCTCCTCCTCATCATCATCATCATCTTTTTCCCCTCCTGCCCCCCTCTCCTCCTCCTCCTCTCTTTTTGATTAGCTTCGGGTCTTCCCACTTCTACTACTACTACTACTACTACTACTACTACTACTACTACTACTACTACTACTACTACTAATAATAATAATAATAATAATAATAGTACTACTACTACTACTACTATTAATAATAATAATAATAATAATAATAATAATAATAATAATAATAATAATAATATTACTACTAATACTACTCCATCCTAGGAGATTTCAATGTCCACCACTATCTTTGGCTTTCATCCTCTTTCACTGATCAGCCTGGTGAACAAGCCTACAACTTTGCTCTCCTCAATGACCTAGAGCAGTTGGTTCAGCACCCTACTCGTATTCCCGAACGTCTTGGAGACAGGCCCAACATTCTAGACTTCTTCCTTTTCTCTAGCCCTTCTGCCTACTCTGTCAAACTGTTCTCTCATTGGGTTCATCCGATCACAACCTTATTTCTGTATTCTGTCTTATCGCTCCTGTACACCCTCTGAACCCACCGAAGAGGCGATGCTTCTGGCATTTTGCTTCAGCTCTGTGGAACGACCTGAGGATGTACTTTTTCCGATTTCCCGTGAAATGATTACTGCTTCCAGGAGAGAGACCCCTCAGTGTGTGCCCAGTGCATCACAGACGTGATTGTCTCAGGAATGGAGGCATACATTCCACGTAGATTCTCTACTCTCCATGCTAAAAGCCTTGGTTTAATCACGCTTATTCTCGTGCTGTCAAAGATAGAGAGGCAGCTCACAAAGGTACCAGAGTCTTCCAACTCCCGCTAACCATGACTTTTACATTTCAGCCCGGAATCTTGCCAAATCTATTCTCCGACTTAACAAAAACTCCTTTATCCATAGCAAACGTCAACACCTTGCTTTCTAATTCTTCCAGAGACTTCTGACACTTAGCCAAAAATATTTCCTCCAATTTCACTTCTCCTCTTTTCCCCTTTCTAACCCAGACGGCAGCACTGCCGTCTCTTTTATTCTAAGGCTGAACACGTCGCTCAGACTTTCTGTAACAACTCCACTCTGGACGATTCTGGGCATATTCCTCCTATTATTAAGATACCGCCCTATAGTTTACAATCCTGTCTATCTAAAGCTTTTGAATCAATCCTTAACCGGAAGATTCAAAAGCACCTTTTCACTTCTAACCTTCTATCTGATCGCCAGTATGGGTTCCGCAAGGGGCGTTCTACTGACGATCTTCTTAACTGATTCTTGATCATCCTCTCTTAGCCGTTTCGGTGAAACTTTCTCTTTTGCGCTAGACATATCGAAAGCCTTCGATAGAGTCTTTCATAAGTCTTTGCTTTCTAAACTACCCTTTTTCGGATTCTATCCTTCTTTCTGTTCTTTTATCTCCAGTTTCCTTTCCGGCCGTTCTATATCTGCTGTGGTAGACGGTCATTGTTCTTCCCCTAAACCGATGAACAGTGGTGTTCCACAGGGCTCTGTCCCACTCTCTTCCTCTTATTCATCAATGATCTTCTTTCCACAATAAAGTGTCCTATCCACTCATACACTGATGCCTCCACTCTGCTTTATTCAACTTCTTTCAACAGGAGACCCTCTCGACAGGAATTACATGACTCCAGGCTGGAGGGTGCAGAAAGCTTAACCTCAGACCTTACTATTATTTCCAATTGGAGTAAAAGGAACTTTGTGTCCTTCAATGCCTCAAAACCCCACTTTCTCCACCTATCAACTCGACACAATCTTCCAAACACCTATCCCCTATTCTTCGACAACACTCAGCTGTCACCTTCTTCAACACTAAACATCCTCGGTCTATCCTTAACTCAAAATCTTAACTGGAAACTTCACATTTCCTCTCTTACTAAATCAACTTCCTCGAGGTTGGGCGTTCTGTATCGTCTCCGCCAGTTCTTCTCCCCCGCACAGTTGCTATCCATATACAGGGGCCTTGTCCGCCCTCGTATGGAGTATGCATCTCACGTGGGGAGCTCCACTCACACTGCTCTCTTGGACAGACTGGAGTCTAAGGCTCTTCGTCTCATCAGCTCTCCTCCTCTTACTGATAGTCTTCTACCTCTAAGAGAGTCAAGTCATATTTACCTGTTATTTTATTTATTCCTTATTTAGATTTTTTTTTTTTTTGTGGGGGGGTTGGGCATGCCAGATTCTCAACACTTTTACAAGTATTTTATGTTAAGACTATATCGGAATAGGTAGATTTGATGAGAATGGTAAAGTAAGATTAAAATATTATTTTGATAGCATTGGTCAAACAGTTTCTGGTGATATAATGTTAGGTTAGAAGTACTCAAAAGAATGGAATTAAGATTAATGCTTTGATTTTTTTTGTATAGCTGTATTGTGTAATATCATCCTACTTAGAGAAAAGCATTTTAGAAAAGTAGGTAATGAACAGTAGTATTAATTGCCATGTTCATAACAACTAAAAAGTTAATGTCTTATGATGCATGTAAATAAAATACTGGTACTGATTTAGCTTTCCATCACAGCATGTATTAAATGTTATTGGAGAAGGTATGGGAAATAAAAAGCATGCCATAGTGAAACGATTAAGAAACTTGCCTCACATTTATACCCTGACAGTGCCTTCCCTGGGAGTGGACCCCGTACGCAGGATGACTGTGAGAGGCGTTGGTACAACGTACAACAAAAATCAAAGCCTCACATTGCCAAGTGCAAGAATGAGCAGCGGCAGACTGGTAATTTTTTTTAGTTGTTATGTCTTTAAATGTAAAACTTATATTAGTTAGTTTTTTATGTGCTCACAGAATGCAGCTATACTGGCCACAATGCCTTTATTTCAGCTTAAAGTTAATAAGTTCATAGCAGTGAACTGCATATTTGATATAGAATTTTTTTTAATGTTCATCTGTCAATGACTATCAATCTATCTAAATACCTTGGTTGTCTTCCCCCAGTGAAGGGTTTTAGCCAAGACAGGCACACACACACTCACACACTCACACTCATGTACACCACTCTCTCAGCTGCACAGCCCCTGAGGGAGTAAAAAAGGGCCTCACTGTATGGGGGATTAGCTGCACAGTTCAGACAGGGAACTTCCACACCAAGGCCTCACAGCATACACTGGTTTACCCCTGCCCCTTCATAACAATGACATTTCCCCCAGCACCTGAGTGCCCCACACGTGTGGCACCACAGATACGCAGGCGCCTGCCTATATAACTATGACATTAGCTGTGGTAGATAAACTGGTGTATGACATCATAGGCTGCTCGTCTCATGTATTTGAAGGGGTACCAGAGCCATTCAGCATTGACATGATGTGCTAGGGATAGGACAGCAGCAACAGTCAAGCAGCAGTGAAATATTGACTGGCCAGTATGTTTTTGGCAAAAACTTTTATATTCTCATTAAAACAATTTATTAATCACCCTTAAATTCATATTCTTTGTAGATACACACTTTATCAATATTGCTAGAGACCATCCCAGCACATTGTTCATTATCTGTGGAAAAGATACCATTAGCTGCTCCGGCAACAGCCACTGCTTCAATATCTGCTGGCCCTATGACACCAGCCACTGCTTCATCATCTGCTGGCCCAATGACACCTGCTACTGCTTCATCATCTGCTGGCCCTATGACACCAGCCACTGTTTCATCATCTGCTGGCCCAATGACACCTGCCACTGCTTCATCATCTGCTGGCCCTATGACACCAGCCACTGTTTCATGATCTGCTGGCCCCCCAATGACACCTGCCACTGCAAGGGATGACAATGAAGCTGCTCCACCACAGTCACCACCTACTTCATCGGAGTTAAGAGATGCCTTTCATAGGGTAGCAGTATAATTTTTTGATGCTGGGGCTGAATGTTACTGCCTCAAGGCTATGATTTTGTCACTTTTTTTTATTACTGAGGAGGTTAGGGTGGAAGGGGTGAAAAATAATCTCTGCTGTTTTTCGAGAGAAATGATTAGCAAATTCATTCAAAGCACAAAATTTACCAGAAAAAAAATTGTGTGCCATTGTGAGTGGGTTCACTTGAGATTGGGCTCCAATACGCCTCTGTGGTCTAGTGGTCAGCATGCCTGGCTTCTACGCGGGCCCGGGTTCGAATCCCGGCCCGGGCAGTCGGCGTGCAGCTCACCAAGCTGATCATCCTCCCTCTCGGGCTGGTCGATAAATGACTACCTGGGGAAACTGTGGTAACCCGGATGTCACACAGGCCCTGTGTCCCGGGGTAATGGGCTCCCTCCCACCACAGGCTCAAGGGCCAATGTTACGGAGATGAGCACCGAGGCCACGCGCTGCTACAGCGTATGCCCCAACTCTACCTTTACCTTTATTGGCTCGACTGACAGACATGGCTTTATATGTCGAAGGTCACTGGTTCAATCCCCACAGCCAGCACTCTCTAACTTGGATTTTTCCGAGTTCCCTAGAGCCTAGATTAATTTCTCGGTGTTAAATGAGGAGATTTGCACCGGCACCCAGTCTTGGGTGTTACAAGATACGTTGTTACAATCAGGGGCGTCATTTGGACTTCAAAAGTGGGAGGGACATTAGGGCAGATATATATATATATATATATATATATATATATATATATATATATATATATATATATATATATATATATATATATATATATATATATATATATATATATATATATATATATATATATATATATATATATATATATATATATATATATTTAGCATCATTAGCTAATAACACCTTTAGGCAATGATCATATTTGCATTTTATGTAGTCTGTGATGCAGGCAGGATATTCATTAGCACCTAATTAGACTCATGCTGCTCTTGAGTGCTCTCTGATGAATTCACAATCAAATATGTAGTATACCTATATGGTAGCATTGAGTAATCTTAGGTCACTTGGTAAAGTGTTCACCTAAGTCCGACCCAGTCTGACAACATAAACCTAAGTGTGTTTGCAAGCTGAGTGTTTAGAATATTGGCATAATAATAAAAGATGCTGAAAACTGGATTCCACTACTTTATTGAATATATGAATAATTATAAACTGAATTTGTAATGGAGCCAAGATAAAAAAAGCTATCTTTTTCAGCAGTCATACCATGATCTCATGAAAATAATTAGGTTGACATATATAATTAATTAATACGTATTTTGGTATGATGACCATTGCACGTTAATACCATAGCTTTGCGAGCACTGAGTAATCTTAGGTCACTTGGTAAAGTGTTCACATAAGTCCGACCCAAGCTGACAACATAAACCTAAGCATGTTTGCAAGCTGAGTGCTTAGAATATTGGCATAATAATAAAATATGCTGAAAACTAGATTCCACTAATAGAGTAATTATATACTGAATTTGTAATGGAGCCAAGATAAAAAAGCTATGTTTTTCAGTGGTCATACCATGATCTCATGAAAATAAATAGGTTGACACATGTAATTAATTACTACGTATTTTGTTATGATGACTATTGCACATTAATACTATAGCTTTGAATCCAATGATGAATATCCTCAAGCAAGACACAAATAGCAACAGATTGGTCACCAATTCACTCAGTAAACACAATACTCCAGAAAAGTATACACTGAATTCACAATAAAGTTGTTTTTCCACTTGGAACTTTGTAAACATAAACCAAGTAACCTCGTTTTACTTCACTCATAAGTCATGATGTTCGCGATGTGGTCACCTCGACCTTTCGTTCCTCCTCCCTCACACTGGCAGACGTCTCTAACAAGCTTTCTTACCACCATTATCTCAATACGAATAACCGGCAGGAGTAATTTGTTTTCTAACTTGATTTTAAAGCAACAATAATTATAAATCATATTCTAAATTACATTTTAATGCAATTTTAATGTCATCTTTTTCATTTGCATGTGTGTACCTTTCTGCTACAAATAAAAGTTTTTTTCCCATGTTTTGTTTTCCTTAACTCAAATATTTCACATTTTAATCAATAACAAAGGCATCAAACACTAATTGTATGTTCAAGCTAAGTTTTTTTTTTTTTCTGTTGACATAAACTACTTCGTTTTCCTTTGGTGCCATTATTTTCACATGGGTGCAGTCTATCACTCCCACAACACCGGCAAGTTGGTAGAATTCTGCTTGCTTTTCACGGATCTCCACCCTGTCAAGGGGAGACTGGATAAACCTCCCGACTACCTACGGGGCACTGAGGGCGGCCAGAATTTTCGCAATCACCCTTCTTACACTACTCTGGCTTACCCCCAAACTCATCACTTGAACACTGCAGCATTTTTCCTGTAGCCAAGTATCTTTAAGTCAAAATCACTCTCAACCCCGGGGTGAGGGAATGCTCCCTTTGAACTGGATCTTGTAGCTCTTTTCTCACCAAATCAGTCACATACTCCATTCCTGCACGGTCTAATATGTATGTTTTGACAAGTTCACCATCGTTATACAGTTCCAAAGCGTCCTATCAAACTCTAAATTGCGGAAGCGGGCTGGGCGAGGAAGTCCGGTGGCCATGTTGATATGGGTCTGGGTCTGGGATTCACTATTAACTTTACTATTAAGTGTTTAGAAGTCCTCGCCAGCACTCCCAAGTTAATACCAAAGTTAATAGTAGGTATTAGGCTAATAGTTGTTGAGGATACACTTTGAGAGTGAAGTTAATACTAAAGTCGAAAGTTAATACCAAGTTTAGTATTAATAGTTGTCGAGGATACGGGCCCAGCACTCGTCGAGCGAGCAACTCCCCTGGCCTTTGAACCAGCTTATAGACTGCTGAGTTGCTCGCTCGGCTACGGGTGCAGGATGCACCCGTTCCCCCCAACCAGCTGGGCAGGGCCTCATGGCCTGACGCCTAGCACCTCTGCCGTGCTCTAACCATAGCCCATCCAGTCAACGAGCTGGTAAACATAAAACAACAACAATTTTGCCAGAGGCAGTGGAACGCCAGCACTAACAACAATTTGCCAAAGGCGGCCCGTGGTAAGGTAGTGTTGGAGGCCTTTTGTAGTTTGTTCGATATCTTCTCTAGCCCCCCCTTCTTTTTTTCGGTCTATTTATTATACACCCACATCCATTAACCATATACAACACTAACAAAAAGTAGGTTATTCCTCATAATTATATGCATGCTCTCATTAATACAAACATCATTATTAGGAAAGCATTCATTATACATCCACATTCATTAATCATACAGCTTTAATAGAAAAGAAGGCTATTCCTTTTAAATCCATACTCTCTTAACAACATACAACATTATTAAGAAAGAAAATAGTAGATATACATCCACGTTCAGTACTCATATACAACACCAATAAAAAGTAGCCTATTCCTCATACATTCATGCTTTCTTTAATACAAAACATTATTAAGAAAGATTAATAGAACATCGACAGTAATTACTGATATACAAGATTAATAAAGAAAAGTAGGCTATTCCTCATAAAGTCATACTCTAATACAAACGGCATTATTAAGAAAGAAAAGAATACTTATACGTCCACAGTCATCACTCATATACAAGATTGATAAAAAGTAGGTTACTCCTTTTCAATTCATTCACTCTTAATAACACACAACATTTTTAAGAAAGAAAAGACTAGTTATACATACAGTTATTACTCATATACAAATAAGAAAAAGTAGGCTATTCCTTTTAAAATTCATATGCTTTTAAACACATACATCATTATTTAGAGAGCATTCATTATACATCCACATTCATCAATCATATACTACATTAATAAAAAGTAGGCTATTTCTTTTAAATTCATACTGTTTTAAACACATAAAGCATTATTAAGGAAGCATTCATTGTATACTTCCACATTCATTAATCATATACAGCACTTATAACAAGTAGGCTATTCCTAATACATTCATCTCTTCAATGCATACACCATTATTAAAAAAAGCATTTATATCACATTTATAGTCACTTCATATTAAACTCCACATAAGCATACAACCCAACACACAAGCAATTATTATACAATGAACACTCGTATTATACAGCTCTCAACTTCTTACGGCCACTCACAGTTTACAATGAACACTTTAAATTTATCTTACAACTTTTTCCATTTCTTTCGACCACTAGAAGACTTAAAATGGCTTCTTACATCTTGCTCATTTTTTTTTTCTTACGATAAATTCACAACTTACAATAACGCTCTTAGACATCTCGTAACTTCTTGCATCTTTTACGACCACCTCTCTCGCTTGGCAATGTTATGCAATGACATCATCGTCCATGCCAGCCGGTGCATTTAGGAAACTAGTAGGCTATTATGCATTGAATTACAAAGCTATTATTTTGCATTTACGAATATTAAGTTATTATTATGCATTTAAGAAAACTAGGCTATTATTTTGAGCAAATTTGCAGAGAAATTAATTCTCTCTCTCTCTCTCTCTCTCTCTCTCTCTCTCTCTCTCTCTCTCTCTCTCTCCAGAATGCACACTGACGACCAAAGCCAAGCAAGTATTTAGCTTATGGAATGCAGAAAATCTTATTACAGAGCGTGGACTAGTGGAAACAAGAGCATTCATAACAGATTTTTTTAACCCGTGGGCTTCGGCTATGGGAAAGCCGAGAAGTGGCCGAGAAACGACAAAATTACACTGCATTTTGAGACTAAGAAAAGAACAGGGAATGTACATCAAAGTACTCCTCTCATAACCAAAAAGCCGTTAAAAATATTTACTTTTACTCAAACTCCATTCTTTTTGAGTGGTGTTTGTCACAAAATAAACAGTCTCGTGACGTGTGGCATTTGGGTAGGCGGTGGCCGAAGTGATAGCGTACTGGACCCACATTCGCCGCGTGATGGACGACGCGGGTTCGAATCCTCACGCTACCACTCGGATTTTTCAGTCACCGCCGAGTGGCTTAAAACTACCCACATGCTGTCCGGAAGACCACCCATCAACCCGGACTCTAGAGGAAGTCGTCCAAGCGAATGAAGAACGAGTTCCGGGGAGCAGCATGAGCCAATGCAGGATGGCGCCACTATAAACAATCGCCTGCGCCAGAACGGGCTGGGCCGACCATCAGGCCCCACCTGGAAGAAGCCTTGGGCCGACCATCAGGCCCCACCGGGAAGATGCCTACCGGCGCAGTAGGCAACAACGTAAAAAAAAGCCAATAGTCGCTTGTTGTCTACTATAGAGAATTTGACGAGTGATTACTGTATGGATAGCTAAGTCAGCCTGCCATGACCCTACAGCACCACCTTTGACAAAAAAGCCCACCTCAAGATCACTCACCTACCACAATGACCTCGGACATTCATGGTGGGTTGCGCTATGCCACCACCGACTACAAATAGCTCGAATTAGGTGTTTTATGGAGAGCCCTTTTTAGGGTCCACCGTACCACAGCCCCGACTTGTGAAAGCCCTGAAAAGGGTCTCCCAACGTTCTCGGGTTAAAGAAACATAATGGTCGTGCAGTTGATGCTCACAGTTTCGTAAGAAAAATCCTGTCTGTCCTATGTCTTTGAAATTTTAATATGTTGTTTGTTGGTGTAAATGTATGACATTCTGTGAATTTCGTAAAAATTGGGTGAATGTGTAGGGGAAACTCAAACAGAGCATAAAATCTTCTATTTGTTTCACAGACTTTAGTTTTTAGATAATTACTTTGAAAAAAAATACCTAGAACATTTGTGTATATATGTACATTTCTCATTTTGTAAATTTTAGATTTTCTGTTTCGGCTTCGAAAAAATAATTTCACTAATAATCTTCTCCACTTTTTCTCCCGTTTTCTTTTTACCTTTTTTAAAATGTACAAAATGAGAAAAATTGCCATTTAGTTGTAGTTTATATTGCTACCTTACAACAGACTATCAGACTGTTGATTTTCTGAATTTTTTTGAAGTGTAAAAAACACATTTTCGAGATTTTGGCTCCTACAGTTTTTTTTTTTTTTTTTCCATTTCATGTGTTTTGCCATTTCTATTCACTTGACTGGCATGAAATCTTCACATATGATTGTTTATACCTTGTTCACTTACTGGAGAAGGATAAGGCATATGGTCCCCCTTTATAAAAAAAAAGTCATCACTCGAAGGTGGTGGTGGTGGTGGTCGCGGTGCGGTTGGTGTGAAGATAGAGTCGTGACTCTTGCTTTTTTGCGTTGCTTTCTTGCGTGTTTCCTGGGTCTTCATTTTGTTCCAGAAGACTTCTTTATGTTCATAACTTTGCTCATCGTTGCTTTGCGCTTGTACGTCTTTATAAAGACGTTTTTGGGTTATAGCGCAGCGAAATTTTTCAATGTCCTCCCCAGTCAACGTCTGTGGGAGAACTGAGCAGCAGAGTACGCATTTCACATTCGGCAGCCGTCACGAGTGGATAGAGGGATGATGGATGACAAAACTTACAGGGAAATATACTTTCTAATGTGAGTTTTGCGTGCGTACAAGCCTTGAGAAATACCACGTGTGTTGGCGCGCTATAGCGTAACAGCGCGAGGCATTTAAATCTCTTAAAGGGACCCTGTTATTTTAATATTTTACACGAATATGCTTCATTACCTGGTAGTACATAGCATCCCCGACATGTTGAGCGAGAAAAACTAATTTAGTCAGTTTAAAAAAATATTCGTAAAAAAATATACCCCTGGCGCCTTCCTTAAGTAATATCTCTCTCACACCCACACACACTCTTTGCTCCTTACACCACACACACACACACACACACACACACACACATACGTCACATATAAATCGAATGTAGCTTTTTTTTCCGTCGTTGCCTGTTGCGCCGGTAGGCATCTTCCAGGTGGAGCCTGATGGTCGGCCCAAGGCTTCTTCCAGGTGGGGCCTGATGGTCGGCCCAGCCCGTTCTGGCGCAGGCGAGTGTTTATAGTGGCGCCATCTTGCATTGGCTCATGCTGCCCCCGGAACTCGTTCTTGATTCGCTTGGACGGCTTCCTCTAGAGTCCGGGTTGATGGGTGGTCTTCAGGACAGCATGTGTGTAGTTTTAAGCCATCCGAGTGGTAGCGTGGGGATTCGAACCCGCGTCGTCCAGCTCTGCTGGATAGTTGCCGTCTTTCGCTAGCGGCGTCCGAAACCTTTTGGAAACTGTGTCAACACTTGTGTCCCACGACTGTACGGTAGGCTATTTTTGCTCTTAACAAAAATTTCAGGTTGTTATATTTCTTAGAGCCAATTCCACAGTCCATCGTAGTGGCTTTGTAATCGCCCGAACGAAACTTTAGTCTTTTACACTCCGTAATGGTTAGGTTTTCGATGCAGCACCACACACACAAGAGATGCCCTGTATGATTTCCTCAGAAGTATTAACCTATGCATGAACACAAAACACTACGCAATGAATTTTCTAAATCTTTGGTGTTGATTTGCAGGTTTCCTAACACATCATGGCGAACTGTGAAAGAGGCCATTGGTCCTTTTTAGAGTTTCCAAGCTATACAGAAATGATTCATGTTGACCTGAAGGCTTCGACGAAATGTTAAAAAAAAAAATACATGTAATGTAGGCTAGGCTATTTTTGCATATAAACTTTTTTTTTATTTCTTAGTTTTTTGTCGAGTTTTCAAGATATGATATTGACCTGAAGGCTTCGAGGTATGAAACAATAACATTATAATGTAGGCTAATCTGTTTTCGAACTGAATTAAACTTTTTTGGTCTTATATTTATGAGTAATTTGTTCAAGCTTCTAAGATATATAGGCATGATTCATATTGGCATGAAGGCTTTGATAAGGTATGAAACTAATAATGTAGGCAAGTCTATTTTTGCATATAAAC
Organism: Eriocheir sinensis; assembly: GCF_024679095.1. Taxonomy (NCBI): domain Eukaryota; kingdom Metazoa; phylum Arthropoda; class Malacostraca; order Decapoda; family Varunidae; genus Eriocheir; species Eriocheir sinensis. The sequence continues at coordinate 67,495 of NW_026112302.1, read as the reverse complement.
CTTTACGTTATTGTATATCCAAGTCCTCTTTTTTTTAAGTGGCAAGCTATGAAGCCATGATATTGATCTGATGGCATATGGCAGATATGAACCAACTAAAACTTTTCTTTTTGCATTTGAACCTTAACTTTGCTATATCTCTCAAGTTCTCAACCCTTTCCAGGCTTCCCAGATAAAAATAATGGCATTACCGATCTATTCCTGGAAAGAAACACTCACATTCGTCCACCTCTTAAGAAAATGATCCAACATTAAAATCTTACCACAACTGGCTGGGCGGCTTCCACCTTGAGCTCCTCCTCTTCCAAGCTGACGGGAACGTGGCACTGGTAGATGCCTGCGTCAGCCGCAGACACACCTTCAATCTGCAACAGGTGACATTACATGCATGTAATCTTATACTGACCACTAACTACTAAATAATGAAGTACTACTCTTCTCATAATTATTTCTAAAATCCATTTCTTTTATGATCATTATTATTATTTTTATAGCAAAGGAAACAGAAAGGAAAATAAAAGCTCGCATAGCGCTGCTCTTGCATAAGCAAATTGAGTTGTGTCCACAAGAGATCAAATTCGAATGGAGAGGTGCCTTGATACTTCTCTAACTGATAGCACATCCATGCTCATTGTTTTATGCTGCCAATTACGCCACCTTTACCTGTACACATTTACCTGGATGCCTCCTGCCACCCAGCCCACCCTCCCGTTCCTGCTAACAGGAATGGGAAATATGATGGAGACAGCTGCTATTGATGCTGTTATATGTATAGTGGGCAGTGATAGGCAATACTATTTGTTGCTATTGTTGACATAGTAATTTGCTTGAGATATCAGTTATTTGTTTCATGAAACAGTGGGAGGCTAGTGTTTGTTGCTATTGTTGACATAGTAAATTGCTTGAGATATCAGTTATTTGTTTCATGAAACAGTGAGAGGCTAGTGTTTGTTGCTATTGTTGACATAGTAAATTGCTTGAGATATCAGTTATTTGTTTCATGAAACAGTGAGAGGCCAGTGTTTGTTGCTATTGTGTTGATAGTGTTCTTTGCTTAGTATACTTGATATTTGTTAAATGATACATGTTTTATGTTGCATAATTAGGCTCTTATTCTTAGATGCTGTCGGCTCTCACATTAAGTATTTCAAAAAGGTTGAAAAAACAAAATGAATTGGATTTTCATGAATTTTCATTTTCACGTTCATAAAACAGCTAATATGTCAAACGTTGAGATGATTCTTTATTCATATTGATTAAAAGACGAGAATAGCGGACATCACTTTATTGAAGAGGAATAGAATAATCTTTGGAATACTTTTCATCAACGAAGTCATTTAATCAATACACACACGAAAAAAAAATCGTATCGCACTTAATGAGCGTTATCAAATGAGAAGTTATATTCTGTTCTCTGAACCACTAGCATATCGTTCTTTTCGTTGTTTGTAACGGGCTTGCCGGGGGCGTTTAAAGGGCGTTGATTAAGACTTCAGCTTCCTTAAAGCGAACTATATCCGTAGCCTATATGTACAAGAAGCGTCGTAGCGAGAGCGACTCCGTTGTGTGTCAGTCGGACTCTCGTGAAGGAGTGACGATTTACAGGTTGGAAAATAATTGTTACAATTGGTCACGTACGTCATGGTGACCTCCACGCACTATGAAATGCGATGTATACAAAACTGAGACGGTAAACACTGACGGACGACATTCCTATAAGGTGGCGTGATCAATCTGTCGTGTTTTTTTTCCATTGACAATTGTATGCCTAATTCGTGGTGATATTAAATAATAATAATAATACATTGATATCCTACTATAACACTGCTCGGTCACCTACCAGTGATCGCGACCTCGCGATATATAAAAATCTAAATAGCAGTTTGTCAAGCAGACTGCCTATGATACAATTACAATAAAACACTGGCTATGTAAGAACATATGTGGAGTTATAATATAAATAGTGAGAGGTAAAACACAACGTGTGTGACATGAAACATAAGAAATCTCTCAAAAGATAAATATAAGGACACATGTAGAAAAGCTATCAACTGGCATAGTTACAGACAATGAAACGTTCATCTAGCTCCTAAAAAAAAAATACAGTAGGGAAACATACAATAGTGAAACATAGTACAATGTTAAGTATAGGAGCAGGGGAATGCCAGGTTTCTGTCCGCTGACTTGCCTGAGAAAAAGAAAAACTACCTTGCCAGTGGTCTTCCTGCATCCAGTCGCCGTGTCTGCACAACCAAATAATCGTGCAGGACAGAGTTCCTCCTAATAAGGTAGCACATGACGACGAGACTGACGAACATCAAAAACATTGGTACAAAAAATCCAGGGTACAGGTAGGGGAGATGCAGGTATTCAGGCAGCGTTTCCTCCAGGGTTTCCGCAAACTCCGTTTTGTTTGCGAAAGACAATGAATTAAGGGAATTAGTCACATAAGAGATGCTGGAGAAGTGAATGTTATCGAGAGACCGTAGAGGAAACACTCGATGGGAAATATTGGCCGTGAAAACCAGACGGATCCGGGACGGGTACGTTGTTATGTTAGTGGAGCGGATATAGCATGCTTCCGCTATGGCATAGTAACCAGTAACCCGTTGATAAGTGGTACCCTCCGGGCAGATGACTGAGACATAGAAGGACTGAGGGAAATAGAAATAATGCAGACCCTGAAAGTTCTTATGGAAAACAGGTGTTGGTGGTAGCTGCTTGTAAGGGCACAGGGAAAGAGCGTCAGACGCGTTCACGCGGGTGAGGGCGATCTCGCATACCCCTCCCCGAACTGGTAGGAAGGCAAAGAGAGACGCAGAGCAATATAATCGCCCGAAGACCGTCTCCTTGCAATATTGCAAGAGTGAGTAGCTACCCATTGAATACAGAGCGAAATCCTTCGCGATTAGAACAAGAGACGGGAACGTGTCCAGGGCTAACACACTGTCCTTAGCTGAAAAAGGGAACGGGACAATTTCGTGTGCCTCAAACACGTCCGCCGTCTGAAATGGAACATGAATGATTATGGCATCGGGGGTGAGGCTGGACTCAATCAAAGGGTAAAAATATTGACTCATGTCTGGGTTGAATAAAGGTGTGAGGCTATAATTTTGATACCCGATATGGACAGTCGTTCTCAAATCATGTAGAGGGAACAAGGCAGGTGTGAATCTACCGTGCGCCGCATCAACCATGTTGCTAATAACCTGCTGATTTGCCGTTGCGACAGAGTTAATGACGTTGTCCAATACATGCAAGGCCGGATCTAGGAGGAGAAACTGATTCACCTGGGCGATCTATTTGACAACTATGTTGATAACCTCTACCATCTTATTTGTCTACTCCAGCAGTTCCTCAATGTTAGAACGCAACCGCGCAAGTTTTCTACAATTGGCGTTGATCACCCTGCGATTTCGGGCAGCAAAGGAAAGTACATGAGCGTAGTGGTCCCGCAAATCGCGTACGTCCTCGTCGGTTGCCGTACCGAAGAGGAACTTTGAGGCGGACCCAACGATGTTGAGCAATCCCCTTTTTACCCGAGAGTGAACTGAGTGAAAATTATAATCCATGTCTACCTCATCAACTTTTCCCCGTAGGAACAGAATCCTATCCTCCAGTAGTTGAAAAAGATTCAGAGAGTTGGTACTAGAAGGTGCCTTTGATTCCCTAGTCTTGGTAGCCCGTATGGCGTCTGCCATGCCGAGTAGTTTTTCTGATACTATCCTGATTGTGTCCGTGGTGTTGGTCAAGGAAGTATATGGATATTTTATGAGGAGCACATCTTCTATGAGGAAGACCTCTCCTATGTGTGCCGTGAGGGCACCAGGCTTCAGGTGGATGGGTGTCGTTGCAAGCAGGGAGCCGAGGGACAACAAGATGATCAGAAAACGCAACATCATGATCTGAAAGTGGTGGGAATGAAGTATTTAAACCCGTGGTCTCAGGTTATAGCTATGGGTGTTGGGATTATCTTGTTGAACATTTGACTCTGAGGGGGAATTACCAATATCAAGGTCCAAAGGTGAGGGAATTACTTTCAGACGATCACTGTGAACTTCTAGACTGACTCCACTATTCGACTCGAGAACCTCGAACCGATCTCCCCTGACATTCCGAACAATACGGTAAGGACCCACAAATTTAGCCCCCAGTTTCGAACTCATTTCCGCTTGCTTAATCATGACTGTGTCACCCTCTATTAATTTCACCAGGACGGCCTGTTTGTGTTGTTTTGACATCATTTCAACCTTCGTAGCTTTTAACGTACACCTAACATCGGAGTGTATCTTAGAAAACATATGCATCTGCTGTTGTGCGTACCTATCAATGTTGTAGAGAGGTTGTTGAGGGATTGTTAGGAAGTCGTACGGAAGATGTTTCTCCACCCCATATAAGATGCAGTAGGGAGACTTCCCCGTAGAGTCGTTTACCGACGTATTTATGGAAGCGGCTATATGCGATAGCCAATCCTCCCAGTTATCGTGGAGATCGTTCACGATAGGCCTGAGGACCTGTAAGATTTTCCTATTAGCCCTCTCCGCCAACCCATTAGCAGCTGGGTGGTAAGCTGTGATGAAGGATTGCGTGACGTTAAACTGAGCGCTTATTTCGCTCAATACTGAGTTCCTAAACTCGGTGCCATTGTCACTCAAAAGAATTCGAGGAGACGAATGTGGACACAACACGTGAGTCACGAGGGCATGGGCCACGCGTGTGGCTGTCTTGTCCTTGAGAGGCGCTAGAACTAGAAATCTAGAGAACTGGTCGACGCACACCAATAAGTAGCGCGAACCATGTTGGCTCTGGGGGAGCTGTAATAAGTCTATATTAACAACATCCCATGGCGCCTCTGGTACTGGGTATTGCAACATAGGTGCTGGCCCTTTTACGGACCCCTTGTGCTTAGCACAAACGACGCAATGTGCGACATGTTTTTCTACATCAACCCGTAATGTGGGCCAGTAGAATTCTCGTCTGGTGACAGATAGCGTCTTGTCTCTTCCTGGGTGACCCGCAATGGGTGTGTTATGGACCAGCTTAAGCGTCACGGGGACGTATTTGTCTGGGATGACCAGTTGTTCTATAGGTACCGGTTTGGTTCCCAATATAAGAACGTTGGAATCTGCACGAGGCCGGTAGGCCTATGCAAGGCAGTTCCTTTGACCCTAAGCTCCCGTGTATCTAATCCCACCCAGTGTCGCTGTCCATGAATTTATCTAATCTATTTTTGAATGTGACAATTGTATTGGCACTCACCACATGACTGCTAAGCCTATTCCACTCATCCACAACCCTGTTGGTAAACCAATTTTTGCCTATGTCCCTCTTGAATCTGAATTTATCCAGTTTAAACCCATTATTTCGTGTCCTACCCGGCTCTCTTACCAACAAAACCTTATGAATATCTCTCTTATTAAAGCCTTTCATCCATTTATAAACCTCGAACATGTCTCCACGCACCCTTCGCCTTTTTAGAGAATACAAGTTTAACTGTTTGAGTCTTTCCTCGTATGGCAAGTTTCTCAACCCCTGAATCATCTTAGTCATCCTCCTCTGCACTGATACTAACATTTTGATATCCATTCTATAGTAAGATGACCAGAACTGAACCGCATAGTCAAGATGAGGTCTAACTAATGCTAAATATAGTTTGAGGAAGACTCCGGCGCTTCTGTTGCTTACGCTCCTTGAAATAAATCCCAGTACCCTATTTGCTCAATTTCTAGCTTGAATGCATTGTGCCCTTGGACGGAGATCAGAGCTCACTAAGACCCCTAAATCTCTCTCGCACCCAGACCTGCTTATGAGAGTGTCATTTAAGCAATAGTTGTGAGAGGGGTTGTTCCTACCTACACTCAGAATACTGCACTTCCCTACATTGAACTCCATCTGCCATTTATCCGCCCAATCATACAATCTGTTTAGTTCATCCTGGAGAATACTAGCGTCCTGATCCGACTCAATTACTCTACCGATCTTGGTATCATCCGCAAACTTACTGACATCACTACTAATTCCTGTATCTAAATCTCGTCGTCATGTGCTACCTTATTAGGAGAAACTCTGTCCTGCACGATTATTTGGTTGTGCAGACACGGCGACTGGATGCAGAGAGGCCACTGGCAAGGTAGTTTTTCCTTTTCTCAGACAAGTCAGGGGACAGAAACCTGGCTGCTCCTATACTTAACATTGTACTGTGTTTCACTACTGTATTTTTTTTAGGAGCTAGATGACCGTTTCATTGTCTGTAACTATGCCAGTTGATAGTTTCTTATACATGTGTCCTTATATTTATCTTTTGAGAGGTTTCTTATGTTTCATGTCACACACGTTGTGGTTTCACTCTCCCTATTTATATTATAACTCCACATCTGTTCTTACATAGCCAGTGTTTTAATGTAATTGTGTCATTGGCAGTCTGCTTGACAAACTCCCACTATGTATGTTCATGGTAACTAGACTGCTATTTAGATTTTTATATATCGCGAGGTCGCGATCACTGGTAGGTGACCGAGCAGTGTTATAGTAGGATATCAATGTATTATTATTATTTAATATCACCACGAATTAGGCATACAATTGTCAATGGAAAAACCCACGACAGATAGATCACGCCACCTTATAGGAATGTCGTCCGTCAGTGTTTACCGTCTCAGTTTTGTATACTTCGCACTCCGATGGTGCGTGGAGGTCACCTTGACATACGTGACCAATTGTAACAATTATTTTCCAACCTGTAACTCGCCACTCCTTCACGAGAGTCCGACTGACACACAACGACAGTCGCTCTCGCTCCGTCGCTTCTTGTACATAAAGGCTACGAATATAATTCGCCTTAAGGAAGCTGAAGTCTTAATCAACACCCTTTAAACGCCCCCCGACAAGCCCGTTACATTTGGTTGGCAGCGGTCACCCCGCGCCTGTGCCTTCGCTACCTCGTTCTCCTCCAAGCCACGAGAACTCACCAACAAACTCCGGGGACAGGCGTACAAGGGAAAAAGGAGTCAACGCACCTGCCGTCCGCGGCAACGCACCAGGCGCCAGCTACAAGCATCTCACAAGTCGCCACCTACGTGCAACTCACAAGGCGCCAGCTACAAGCATCTCACAAGTCGCCACCTACGTGCAACTCACAAGGCGCCAGCTACAAGCATCTCACAAGTCGCCACCTACGTGCAACTCACAAGGCGCCAGCTACAAGCATCTCACAAGTCGCCACCTACGTGCAACTCACAGGGCGCCAGCTACAAGCATCTCACAAGTCGCCACCTACGTGCAACTCACAAGGCGCCAGCTACAAGCATCTCACAAGTCGCCACCTACGTGCAACTCACAAGGCGCCAGCTACAAGCATCTCACAAGTCGCCACCTACGTGCAACTCACTAGGCGCCAGCTACAAGCATCTCACAAGTCGCCACCTACGTGCAACTCACAAGGCGCCATCTACAAGCCTCGAGCATACCAGCTACAAGCAACTCTACAGGCGTCCAGCCTACAAGCCTCGAGCACACCACAGGCCTACGCAGCCGATAGCGAGGGCCATAATCTACAAGCCGCTCCCCCGCTTCACTGCACTGCTACGAACCCTGCAAGCCACTCCACGATACGGCAGAAGTATTCACACCTGCAACGAGGAGGCACGCACCGCTGACCTTGGGACACCCCACATGCCCCTCGCTCCACAGCTGGCGGCACCACCGCTGCTGCCGGGAGCATCGGCCCAAACCTCTTCCGGCAAACAGTCAGCGAGGGTCCCCGCGGCCATCTCCCGGTGACTGCAAGCTGTTCCCACTACCGTTTCTTGCAAGGCGTCTTCTCAATAGGTTACACACCCAAGTCGTCTTATCTGCCACAGCCGCCCATCTCTTACTATAACTAGGACGACACGGCCATCATACGTCTGGCAGCAGTGTACCGGCTCCCAGCCGCCGCATCCGCGGCCGCTCCAATTGCTGGGTCAGCAGTTTTTCTACCTCCATTGCGAGTCCTCCGATGTCAGCCCATCCCTCACCTCTCACCGCCGCTGTGGCCGCGGCCAAGGTTTCCTGACGAGCCTTCAACGACTGCACGTAACCCAGGGCATCACACGCCGTCGCCCTCTCCACTACATCAGCTGATTAATCTTGGTATTTGTGGATATTCCCTTCTTGTCCAAATATGCCGACTCGGCTCATTTTCATTATTATCCGTGCAGAGGCACGATTTTTTTTCTTTCTGTGTTCCTAACACTGTTATTCATTCATAATTGTGAGAGTACCGTTCATTCCCATACGATATTGATTCTTTCTTATTGTTTGCTAGCGAGTCTATTGAGTATACTAGTGTGGGTTCCCTTATCAAAGTTAATCTTCATCAGTGTGCCCTGCCTCCGTTTTCTTTTCACCGCTCGAGAGAAAACGTGAGCTTCAATGGTATACTCACTTAACATACCACTTTGTTTATATAGTTATTCTTTCAATATACCCATATCATTAGGGCATTCCATTATAACCTTAACTTCTATTACGTCTAAACAGGCACCTTGCTAGCCATTCTTTCTTGCCTTTTTAGGGTTTCAATGCAAACTATTCATTCCTACACGTTCCGTTTATTGGTTCATATTTACAGCTATCAACATATGCTCCTATTATGTGAATGGTTTACACCATAGTATGAACAAAGACACTCTCGCTAAACTCGGCGACACCTTTAAACAGTTGGCTCGTCCTTCAAGGGAGGAGGAATTGGAGCAAGGTGCAAACACCGGTGATTTAAATGTGGTGAATTTGCGATCGGGGGCTACGTACTCTTCCCTCCCAAGGGATAGCGCCCCTTCACCTTCAGAATCGTCTGAATACTTAACCCCCACTCGGCCGGTCACAATGCCGGTCGATCCACCTCCCCTCCTCCTGGGGCCCCACACCACTTCCCCCGCCCCGATTCGGGTCATTCCAACTCAAGCCAGTTTTCGTCAATTCTCGGGAGGCGAGACCTTATTTTCGGCGCGACAGTTTTTAGATTTGTGTGAATCTGCCATCGTAAATTCCTCCATTACGGAAGATCATGATAAAATCGCTTTCATTCGGTCACGGTTACTTCCAGGCTCTCGGGCACTGAATTTGATGCAGTCCTCAGCGTTCGCTTCGGGGGACATTGGTGTAACCTATGAGGTTTTTAAAGGGAATTTCATTAAACTCTTCGGGGGCGGGAGTAAACCAAGCATCGTTAGACAGATGGCACACACGGTTGAGTCCCTCCAAAAAAATTCCTCAACAAAGCCGATTTGGGACGCCATGATTGAGGCAAATCAGCTGGCGGTTGACTGTGTCAAGAGCCTAGAAGACGCGCTCTGGCTTCCAGGGGGTTGTATGCAAAAGCACCAGGTGAAGACAGCTTTCGAGTTGTTTTTTTACTTATTTCATATTTCAGAGAAGAACCGCCGTTCTGCCCTCCCTTTGGCCTTCAAACCGAGCAGGAAGTTGGTTGACTTCGTCTCAGAGTTAGAAGTCAAGGTTCAGGAACACCTCACCATCAACCCCTCATATATATATATATATATATATATATATATATATATATATATATATATATATATATATATATATATATATATATATATATATATATATATATATATATATATATATATATATATATATATATATATATATATATATATATATATATATATATATATATATATATATATATATATATATATATATATATATATATATATATATATATATATATATATATATATATATATATATATTTAGATAGATAGATAGATAGGCAGCTCACAAAAGGTTCCAGAGCCTTCGAACTCCCACTAACTTTGATCTATACATTTCAGCCCGGAATCGTGCCAAATCTATTCTCCGACTTACCAAAACTTCTTTCATATGCAGAAAATGTCAACACCTTGCTTCTAATTCTTCCCGTGACTTCTGGCATCTAGCCAAAAATATCTCCTCCAATTTCACTTCTTCCTCGCTCCCTCCTCTCCTTAACCCTGACGGCACACTGCCGTTTCATTTGTCTCTAAGGCTGAGCTCTTCGCTCAAACTTTCTGTAAGAACTCCACCTTGGACGATTCTGGGCATATTCCTTCTATATATCCCCCCTCTGATTCCTTTATGCCTGTTATTAAGATTCTTCCTAATGATGTTTTCTATGCTTTCTCTGGCCTCAACTCTCGGAAGGCTTATGGACCTGATGGAGTGCCTCCTATTGTCCTCAAAACTGTGCTTCTGTGCTGACACCCTGCCTGGTCAAACTCTTTCGTCTCTGCCTATCAACATCTATCTTTCCTTCCTGCTGGAATTATGCCTTTGTACAGCCTGTGCCTAAGAAGAGTGACAGCTCCAATCCCTCAAACTACCACCCAATAGCTTTACTTTCATGTCTATCTAAAGCTTTTGAATCAATCCTTAACCGGAAGATTTAAAAGCACCTTTCCACTTATAATCTTCTATCTGATCGTCAGTATGGATTCCGCAAGGGGCGTTCTACTGGCGATCTTCTTGCTCTCTTAAATGACTCTTGGTCATCCTCTCTTAGCAGTTTCGGTGAAACTTTCTCTGTTGCGCTAGACATATCGAAAGCACTCGATAGAGTCTTGCACCAGTCTTTGCTTTCTAAACTGCCCTCTTTCGGATTATATCCTCTCTCTGTTCCTTTATCTCCAGTTTCCTTTCCGGCCGTTCTATCTCTGCGGTCGTAGACGGTCACAGATCTTCCCCTAAACCTATCAACAGTGGCGTTCCACAGGGCTCTGTCCTATCACCCACTCTCTTCCTGTTATTCATCAATGATCTTCTTTCCATAACAAACTGTCCTGTCCACTCGTACGCCGACGACTCCACTCTGCACTATTCAACTTCTTTCAATAGAAGACCATCACAACAGGAAGTATACGACTCCAGACTGGAGGCTGCAGAACGCTCAACCTCAGACCTTGCTATCATTTCCGACTGGGGCAGAAGGAACCTTGTGTCCTTCAATGCCTCAAAAACTCAATTTCTCCACCTATCAACTCGACATAATCTTCCAAACACCTATCCCCTATTCTTCGACAACACTCAGCTGTCACCTTCTTCAACACTAAACATCATCGGTCTATCATTAACTCAAAATCTCAGCTGGAAACTTCATAATCTCCTCTCTTGCTAAATCAGCTTCCTCGAGGTTGGGCGTTCTGTATCGTCTCCGCCAGTTCTTCTCCCCCGCGCAGTTGCTATCCATATACAGGGGCCTTGTCCGCCCTCGTATGGAGTATGCATCTCACGTGTGGGGGGGCTCCACTCACATAGCTCTTCTGGACAGAGTGGAGGCTAAGGCTCTCTTCGTCTCACTAGCTCTCCTCCTCCTACTGATAGTCTTCTACCTCTTAAATTCCGCCGCGATGTTGCCTCTCTTTCTATCTTCTATCGATATTTCCACGCTGACTGCTCTTCTGAACTTGCTAACTGCATGCCTCCCCCACTCATGCGGCCCCGCTGCACACGACTTTCTACTCATGCTCATCCCTATACTGTCCAGACCCCTTATGCAAGAGTTAACCAGCATCTTCACTCTTTCATCCCTCACGCTGGTAAACTCTGGAACAATCATCCTTCATCTGTATTTCCTCCTGCCTACGACTTGAACTTTTTCAAGAGGAGGGTATCAGGACACCTCTCCTCCCGAATTTGACCTTGCTTTTGGCCACCTCGTCTGATTCTTTTATGGGAGCAGCGATTAGCGGGCTTTTTTTTTATTATTGTCTTTTTTTGTGCCCTTGAGCTGCCTCCTTTGTTGTAAAAAAAAATTTAAAAAATAAGCCGTCTGCGAGTTAAGGCCAGAGAGGGCATAGAAAACATCATTATGACGAAACTTAATAACAGGCATAAAGTAGTCGGAGGGGGGATGAGTAGGAGGAATATGCCCAGAATCGTCCAGAGTGGAGTTGTTGCAGAAAGTTTGAGCGAAAAATTCAGCCTTAGAGATAAAAGAGACGGCAGTGCTGCCGTGTTTTTTTTTTCTTCACATTCATGGTACAGAAGCCTTCTCAAACTATCACCAGGCTCATGAAACTACCCATGGAGATACAGATACGACAACCTCTCTCTCTCTCTCTCTCTCTCTCTCTCTCTCTCTCTCTCTCTCTCTCTCTCTCTCGCCGGCTACGTAAACTTTTGGGATCAATTTTATGGCATGAGGAGTCTATTTCAGAAAGATGGACTCCATTTGTCAGCAGTCGGAGCGGCAAGATTTGGGAGACTACTTCACGGCGCTGTTCGAGACTTTAGAGCAAAAAACGAGTCGCGCGTTCACACCCCGCCCACTTAAATATAAATAGTTGTCATGCGGCCAGCACTTCACTAAATCCTAAAACAACTAACAACTCCGTTTCTCGAGTTATAACAAAACACAACTTAAGGGTTCTTAGCTTTAACGCTCGAGGCTTAAGAAAAAAGATCGATGAATTGCAGTGCCTAACTAAAACAGAAGACGTTGATGTAATTGCCGTAACTGAAACATTTATTGACACCGCTATTAATGACTGAATTTTTTTAATATAATGTAAATAACTTTATATTTTTCAATAAAGACCGAGTTAATCGTAGAGGTGGAGGAGTGGCTCTTTACGTCAAAAGTAGCTTACAGCCCGTTGATAAAACACCAGAGAACAGTACTGTAGAACACTTGAGCGTGAGCTCAAATACCGATCAATTAAAAATCAACATATCCGTCACTTACAGGCCTCCAGGCCAATCACGCGAGAATGATGAAATAATATATAGCGTTTTGCAAAGAACTCTCCGAAACAATGATGCATTGATTTTGAGGGATTTTAATCTACCGCATATAGACTGGCAGACACTCACGGGATCCGAGGGGGAATCGCACAGGATGTTAGACTTCGTTGAAAATAACTGCCTTAGCCAAATGGTTAGTGAAACAACGCGCGATAATAATATTCTTGATCTTGTATTAGTAACCCAAGAGAACTTAGTTGACAATGTCAGCGTTGGCGAACACCTCGGATCATGCGAGACTGGTGCGTCTCGACATAAGAGCTCAAACAAGGATTGCATTATTGTATGTCAATTTTAAAAGAGCGAATTTTGAAAGAATAAGACAGTCATTAACGAGCTTTCAATTAGTATCCAACAGCGACGTCGAAGAATCTTGGCAAGACTTTAAAGCTTAATTTCTAACTGATCCGTGCAATCTTGTGAAAAGCGTCGAAAAGTTAAAAATCCTCCGTGGTTTAATAATGAAATCAAACTTGCTCTCCAAAAGAGGAACTTGTTACATAGGCAAAAGAAAACCGATAACTCTACCGAAAATAGTACACGGTACTACGAAGCAAGACGACAAGTCAAAAGTTTAATCAAACAGGCGAAACGGAGGTACGAAGTAAACATTGCGGTAAATTGCAAGTCAGATCCTAAAAGTTTTTTTAGGTATATAAACAAAAAAAAAAAAAGGAGATTCGAAGTGGGATTGGCCCATTAACAGATGATTCGGGCAATATCGTGACAGACACCCAACGCATAGCGAGCACGTTAAATTCTTATTTCGCCTCGGTTTTTAATAGTAATTCTACCGATACTGCTGCTGTTCCTACCACTATTGGAAATCCCAGTCGTACTCTCCCTGACTTTGAAATCAGTACAGATGAGGTTCTCAAAGCGCTGCAGTCACTTAAAACTAACAAAAGTCCAGGACTTGATAAAATATATCCAAAATTACAGTACTTAAAGGAATATCAAGAGAGATACTCAGACCTTTAACAATGCTGTTTAATATGTCTTTGCACCATGGTATCGTTCCTAGTGATTGGAAAATGGCTAACGTAGGTAGTAACAAATGTACAGAAGTGGGGTAGTTGGAAGTGGGGGGGGACGGAAGTGGGGGGTTGGGGGGGTCAGCGGGGGGATGCCGGAAGAGGGGGTAGCTGAACCCCCACCCCCACATCTTTCACCTTTCACCCACCCCTACACCACCCCACCCCACCCCATCCACCCCTCTCAGGCTAGCGTACGGAACCGGGGGTGACGGGAGTGGGGTGCCCAGCGGGGGAGGGTGACGGAAGAGGGGTAGTTGAAGGGTTAAGATAAGATCGCGGAAAAAAAGAGCTCGACTGACCCCAAGATTATAATCACGGAAAAGGGTAAAGACATTAGGTTAATGACCTGGATGGAATATGCCCCGCCCACCTGCTCCCCGGCCTCCATCTTTCCTTAATCTCGTTGCTTTCCTCTCTCCCATACACACACACACACACACACACACACACACACACACACACACTCGAACACACACACACACACACACACACACACACACACACACACACACACACACACACCTTTATGTCTGTTTCTGATCCTGTTATGTCTGTTTGTGTTCCTTTTTGGTCAGTATCTGATCATTTTACATCTGGTTTTTTTTTTATTCCTTTATGTTTGTTTCTAGTTCTTTTCTGTTGTTTCTAATTCTTTTCCGTCCATTTTACTCTTTTTCGTCTGTTTCTGATTCCATTATGTTTGTTTCTGATCCTTTTAAGTCTGTTTCTGACTCCTTTCCGTCTGTCCGTCTACTGGTGTTTGCGATAAATGAAATACCACTGGCTGATCACACACACACACACACACACACACACACACACACACACACGAAACATAAAGCCTCTGTTATTTTCGTTTCTTTTCCGTTTCTTCGTCTGTTCGTGCGTCCCTTACGTCAGCGGAAGGCGAGGCAGGATGGAAGTGTACCGAGGCTCACTAGTTAAAACAATAAACAGTCTGGAAATCAAGTTGAAATTTTCCTCCACTCCTTTGTCTGTGTTTGGGCCATCCGTCCCTTCGACCTATAGTAAGATGCATCTGGTGGCTTGGAGGGCACACGAAGGGCATGTTAGTGACTCGTGGTAAGGATTGACTCATGACTTTCCGTTTTTGTGACACTGTGTTGGGTTGTATGTATTTCTGTGTATTGCATAGTACGTTTCTTTTCATATTTGTTTGTTTATATATTTTGAGGATTTAGAGGGCACGCGAAGGGCAAGTTAAAAGTGACTCGTGGGAAGGATTGACTCATCACTTTCCGTTTTTGTGACACTGTGTTGGGTTGTATGTATTTCTGTATACGGAACTGTTTGTTTCTTACCCTATTTGTTTGTTTATCATATTTCGAGGATTTAGAGGGTACGCGAAGGGCAAGTTAAAGGTGACCCGTGGTAAGGATTGACTCATTGTCATCCGTTTTTATGACATTGTGTTGCGTTGTATGTAATTCTGTGTATAGCATTATTTTGTTTTTATCTTATTTCGAGGATTTAAAGGGTACGCGAAGGGCAAGTTAACGGTGACTCGGAATAAGGATGGACTCATTGTCATCCGTTTTTATGACATTGTGTTGCGTTGTATGAATTTCTAGGTATGGCATTGTTTGTTTCTTCTTCTATTTGTAAGTTCATCTTATTTCGAGGACTTGGACACACACGGAGGGCAAGTTAAAGGAGACTCGTGGTAAGGATTGACTCGTAGTTTTCCGTTTTTATTATGTTGAGCTCCGTTGTATGTTTTTTCTCTATACATAACATTCATTATTTTCCTACTTGTATTTTTTTTCTTCTTATTTCTCGGTTGTCTGTCTCTTTCAAACATGGGAAGTTTGTTTTCAGTGTAATTTTCCGTCTTCGCTGTGATGAGTTTCACTGTATTGTTTTTCGCTATATGACATTACTTGATTATTTTCCTATTCGTTTTTTTTCTTGTTATTTCTTGGATGTCTATGTGTCTGTCAAGCATGGTAAGGTTGTATTCATTGTAGTTTTCCGTTTTTTATTACAGTGCGTTTCGTTGTATTTATTTATGTATATGTCATTTTTAATTTCTTTTTCCACTTGTTTGTTTGTCTTATTTGCTGTTCGTCTACTTTTTTAAGCTTATTACGTGTTTATTTATTTGTTTTGTCTATGTCTCTTCAAGCTTGCTATCTACGTCACCAGCGAGAGGTATTAAAGATGAAAGTTTAAAAGACACTCATGTAACACTAGAGGTAATATTATAATTTAACCTTTATTTTTATTTTTATTTTGGGGTCACGAATTATCATTATATATATTATGTTATCGCCTAAATGTATATTATTGTTACGGCCCCAACTACAACTACTACTACTACTACTGCAATTCCTCCTCCTCCTACTACTACTACCATTCCTGCTACTTCTATTACTGCTGCTGCTACTACTACTGCTATTACTACTACTGCTATTACTACTACTACTACTACTACTACTACTACTACTGATACTTCATATACTTCTACTACTACTAAGGCTACGGTTCCATATAAAATTACTACCACTACCACCAACACCATCACCTCCACCAGCACCCTTATCAACAGGCCGTCTATATCCACCCAGGCGTTCACCTCCCGGCAATACCTCCAATCATTGCCTCCGGATCGCCAGGTAATATACTACAGCCCGCGCCGCGTACCCTCACACGCGACACCTCCTACTGGGACCTGATGTCAACAAGAGCACGTTTTATATATAGAAGGAAGTCATACTGAAAGAACTCGCAATGCTTGGAAAATAGAACGAACTTACATTAGCTGAACTCACACTCTTTTGTATATAGAACGAACTTACATTAGCTGAACTCACACTCTTTTGTATATAGAATGAACTTATATTAGCTGAACTCACACTCTTTTGTATATAGAACGAACTTACATTAGTTGAACTCACACTCTTTTGTATATAGAACGAACTTACATTAGCTGAACTCACACTCTTTTGTATATAGAACGAACTTACATTAGCTGAACTCACACTGTTTTGTATATAGAACGAACTTACATTAGGTGAACTCACACTCTTTTGTATATAGAACGAACTTACATTAGCTGAACTCACACTCTTTTGTATATAGAACGAACTTACATTAGCTGAACTCACACTGTTTTGTATATAGAATGAACTTACATTAGCTGAACTCACACTCTTTTGTATATAGAACGAACTTACATTAGCTGAACTCACACTCTTTTGTATATAGAATGAACTTACATTAGCTGAACTTACATTCTTTTGTATATAGAACGAACTTACATTAGCTGAACTCACACTCTTTTGTATATAGAACGAACTTACATTAGCTGAACTCACACTCTTTTGTATATAGAATGAACTTACATTAGCTGAACTCACACTCTTTTGTATATAGAACGAACTTACATTAGCTGAACTCACACTCTTTTGTATATAGAACGAACTTACATTAGCTGAACTCACACTCTTTTGTATATAGAACGAACTTACATTAGCTGAACTCACACTCTTTTGTATATAGAATGAACTTACATTAGCTGAACTCACACTCTTTTGTATATAGAACGAACTTACATTAGTTGAACTCACACTCTTTTGTATATAGAACGAACTTACATTAGCTGAACTCACACTCTTTTGTATATAGAATGAACTTACATTAGCTGAACTCACACTGTTTTGTATATAGAACGAACTTACATTAGCTGAACTCACACTCTTTTGTATATAGAACGAACTTACATTAGCTGAACTCACACTCTTTTGTATATAGAACGAACTTACATTAGCTGAACTCACACTCTTTTGTATATAGAACGAACTTACATTAGTTGAGCTCACACTCTTTTGTATATAGAACGAACTTACATTAGCTGAACTCACACTGTTTTGTATATAGAACGAACTTACATTAGCTGAACTCACACTGTTTTGTATATAGAACGAACTTACATTAGCTGAACTCACACTGTTTTGTATATAGAACGAACTTACATTAGCTGAACTCACACTGTTTTGAATATAGAACGAACTTACATTAGCTGAACCCACACTTTTTCGTATATAGAACGAACTTACATTAGCTGAACTCACACTCTTTTGTATATAGAATGAACTTACATTAGGTGAACTCACACTGTTTTGAATATAGAACGAACTTACATTAGCTGAGCTCACACTGTTTTGAATATAGAACGAACTTATATTAGCTAATCCCACACTGTTTTGTATGTAGAACGAACTTACATTAGCTGAACTCACACTGTTTTGAATATAGAACGAACTTACATTAGCTGAGCTCACACTGTTTTGAATATAGAACGAACTTACATTAGCTGAACTCACACTGTTTTGAATATAGAACGAACTTACATTAGCTGAACCCACACTTTTTCGTATATAGAACGAACTTACATTAGCTGAACTCACACTGTTTGTATATAGAACGAACTTACATTAGCTGAACTCACACTGTTTTGTATATAGAACGGACTTACATTAGCTGAGCTCACACTGTTTTGAATATAGAACGAACTTATATTAGCTAATCCCACACTGTTTTGTATATAGAACGAACTTACATTAGCTGAACTCACACTGTTTTGAATTTAGAACGAACTTACATTAGCTGAACTCACACTGTTTTGTATAAAGAACGAACTTACATTAGCTGACCTCACACTGTTTTGAATATAGAACGAATTTACATTAGCTGAGCTCACACTGTTTTGAATATAGAACGAACTTACATTAGCTGAACCCATACTTCTGGAAGAAGTTAAAATTTTCTAAAGGCTACAATAAAATCAATATGACCGATGAAGATACGGCATATCACAATGAACAAACTCACTGTCTTCTCTGTAAATACGGGTTTTTAAAAGGTAAAGGAGTAAAACATCATGACCATGAAAAATCAGGAAACAATTACATTGGAGCTTATTGTAATAGATGCAACCTTCAAATGAAAAATCACAAATTGCAGCTCACTCTCATTGCATATAATGCGGATTACGACATGTCGTTAATCCTGTGTGAATTAACGCTACCTGACTTGAAAATCAAACAAAGACCAAAACATTCAGTTCACAAATACCATGAAGTCATCATAAATGACTTGAGATTTATTGACTCGTATGTCTTTATGTCTGGTTCACTCGCGGCTTTAGCGAACCAATTCATCAGCAATGGGAACGAACCCATATACACACAACAGATGTTGAAAGATGTCCCAGCACCTGCGTTACCATTATTGATAAAGGGAAAGCAGGTTTTTTGCTATGCCTATATGGATTCGATGTAACGACTTTCTGAAACACATCTTCCATCCCGCGAAGATTTTTTTAATTCGCTTCAAGAAGCAGAACTTTCCGAATGTGATTATAAACATGCTCAGAATGTTTGGAAAGTAGCTGGGTGTCAGGGCTTGAAGGACTATTTGTTGCTTTATGTAAAAGTGGATGTTGGCCTTCTATGTGATGTCTTCCTAGAGTGCAAAGGTATTTTGAAAACCCAGTGGAGGTTGGATATTGTAAATTATGTTAGTCTGCCAGGATTTGCCTATGACTCCTTTCTGTTAAAAACACAGCAGGAATTAGAGATGCTTAGTAGCCCACACATATATCATTGCATTCGAACAAATGTGCGTGGGGGCTACACAAGTGTTGTGCGTCGTTTTGTACGCGCCGATAACATCTATACGAACCCTCAGTTTAATCCAAAACATGATAGAAACACACTCCTTTCATATCTTGACTTCAACAGTCTTTATCCCACTGTAATGAAAGAGAAGTTGCCATGTGGAGATATGAGAAAACTAGATGAGACAGAAATGCAATGTTTTTTGAGCGGGGGGGGGGACTAGGTCAATCAAGTAACCGATGGCGATTTTGGATACCTCATTCTGTACGATACTGAGTCTGTCTCACGTGAAGTCATTGAGAGAACGGATGACCTCCCACTGACCATCAGAAGACACAATATCATCAATAGAGATATATCGTCAGCCACACACGAATGGTATGAAGAAGAGAACCGTCCAGTACCGTGTAAGAACATAAAACTGATTGGAACACATGCTGCTCAGGAGAAAATGCTGTTTGCTCTGCCCCTCCTTAAACTGCTTATTCAACTAGGCCGGGTTGTTAAAAAGTGCATGCTATTTATATGTTTAAGCAAAAGCACTTACTTGCGGACTTCATTCAGGATAACATAGAAGCCCGCAAAAGTGCTACTTGCCCTATCAAGAAAACTGCAATCAAGTGTATTTCAAACAGCATTTTTGGTCGATTCCTGATGAACGCGGCCAAATATAGTGAAGACATAGATATTGTCACCAATCGCGAAAAGTTTTTGAAGCTGGTCCGAAGTCCTTACTTTAAACGTATTGTACCCCTCAATGATGGTCATGTAGTTGTAGTTCGCCATAAGAAATATTCACAGGTGAATCATCCAAACTACATTGGCTACTACGTCCTAGAGCTGTCCAAGCTGCGACTATATGATTTCCTTTACAGTATCATGAAGGCTCATTACGGGGATCGGGCGAAACTAGTGTATTGTGACACTGAGTCCTTAATAACAGAAATTGAAACTCCTGATCTATTAACAGAGTACTCGCAGGAACCCTTTAAAAGCTATATAAACACAACTAACTTTAGCTCCTCACATTCCTTGTACAACACAGACAACAAAGGCAAGCTCGGATTTCTCAAGTCTGAAGTGAGGGAAATAACCATCTCAGAATTTGTAGGTGTAAGACCAAAGTGCTACTCCATCCTCTTGGCAGACGGTGGCCGGTTGAGTTCAGCTAAGGGCGTTCCAAAGTTCATAAAGAAAAAAAATGCTCATCAGCGATACAAAGACGTCCTATTCCAGAAGCAAACATTTACCTTTGGCTATCAGGGATTCACAGTGCGCAATGGACGAATGAGTACAGTAAAATATCCCAAGAGAGGGATATCTGTAGTTGAGGACAAAAGATATTACTTTAGCACCTTGGAGTCACGGTCTTACGGTCATCCCGATAATTCTACAGGGTAGAGGAGGAGGAGGAAGAGAAGGAGGAGGAGGAAGCCCAGATCATGACACTGTCAAACGAAGAAAAATTGGAGGAAGGTGATGAAAGAGGCATAACAGAAGCGAGGCTAGCCGGGTAATGGGTGGGCAAGGGATCGGTGAAATGGGAGAACAAGAAGAAGAAACCTATGAGTTGTGGGGAGAACGGGATGTGCTGGCCGAGCGATATTTTCCCCTCGAAAATACAGCTAGCGATGGAAGATGACATGCTAATGCTAGCCGCGGAACAGGAAGAAATAAATCAAATGCTCTCATAATGCTCTGTATATTGAACTAATGTTGGAGTCTATGATATTATAAAATTGCACATGATGAATCTGTAATCATAATTTGACCAAATTTCAATAAACATTGAGTTTGTTTGACTTGTTTATATGTCCTGTATCAAAAAACGGATAAAAAAAACAATAATTGTCTTAAAATTATTCGATTTGTGGAAACGTATAGATAAAACGCTTTTATGTTTCGATCTGGCTCATATATAAAAAAAATGACTAGTGAAATGTGCGCGCCGGCGCCAGCAGCGGGCGCTGCGACGACATCGTTCGACGACAGGATGCGACAGGATTGCGCGCGGGCTCGGGGCGGGCCGGGCGGGGCGGGGGCGGGGCGGAAGCACTGGGGTAGTGGTGGTGACGAGTGAGGTCCTGTGTGGAGCCAGACCACTGATTTAAGCGTGTTATACAAACTGCTGCCGCCGCCGCGCACATTTCGCGAGTCATTTTTTTTTATATATGAGCCAGATCGAAACATAAAAGCGTTTTATCTATATGTTTCCATACATACAAATAGAAGAAGAAACAAACAATGCCATACTTAGAAATTCATACAACGCAACACAGTGTCATAAAAACGGATGACAATGAGTCCATCCTTATTCCGAGTCACCTTTAACTTGCCCTTCGCGTACCCTTTAAATCCTCGAAATAAGATAAAAACAAAATAATGCTATACACAGAAATACATACAACGAAACACAATGTCATAAAAACGGATGACAACGAATCGATCCTTACCACGAGATACCTTTAACTTGCCCTTCGCGTACCCTCTAAATCCTCGAAATATGATAAACAAACAAATAGGGTAAGAAACAAACAGTTCCGTATACAGAAATACATACAACCCAACACAGTGTCACAAAAACGGAAAGTCATGAGTCAATCCTTCCCACGAGTCACTTTTAACTTGCCCTTCGCGTGCCCTCTAAATCCTCAAAATATATAAACAAACAAATATGAAAAGAAACGTACTATGCAATACACAGAAATACATACAACCCAACACAGTGTCACAAAAACGGAAAGTCATGAGTCAATCCTTACCACGAGTCACTAACATGCCCTTCGTGTGCCCTCCAAGCCACCGGATGCATCTTACTATAGGTCGAAGGGACGGATGGCCCAAACACAGACAAAGGAGTGGAGGAAAATTTCAACTTGATTTCCAGACTGTTTATTGTTTTAACTAGTGAGCCTCGGTACACTTCCATCTTGCCTCGCCCTCCGCTGACGTAAGGGACGCACGAACAGACGAAGAAACGAAAATAACAGAGGCTTTATGTTTCGTGTAAGTAAGTAAGTAAAGTAAATATTTATTGCCTTTAAAATATAAGAATATTGTTCAAACATAACATAAAACATGGCAATGGCACAGCCTGTCAAGCCGAAGCTTCCCGACAGACATGGAATTATATTATTTTATTTAATGTTTACATTGGCACAAAATTGGTACCTAATATATTATTAACTAACGTATAGAACAATAAGAATAATTATAATAATATGTTGCTGAGAATAACAATAACAATATCAATTATAATAATAATAATAATAATAATAATAATAATAATAATAATAATAATAATGATAATAATAATAATAATAATAATAATAATAATAATAATAATAATAATAATAGTGAACATTACACTTGTGAAACTAAGTTCATACCACACACTACATTTGATTACTACTTTGACAATTATATAAATAAGTTTTCACAGATTTTTTAAAAATGGATAAATTTATATGATTGAGAAGAGTCTTAATATGTAGAGGCAATGAATTCCACATTTGGGGACCTGAGTATAATATACTGTGCTTAAAGAGAGAAGTTCTGAACTGTGGATTATGAGATTGATATCATTACCTCGAATGTTGTATGATGTGTGCACCAGTCTGAAAGGCTGACCTCCACAATACTGTGTAAGGCACTTGTAAATGCTTAACAATAAAAAATATTTATGAATATTTGGAAAACTAAGAAAATTTTGTGTATTAATTATATTTCGTGTGGACTCAAACCTACTCATATAGAATATACACCTAAAACTTTTATTTTGAGCTACTGATATTTTCTTAATGAAGGACTACCAAGTACAGGCCCAGACTGATACACAATAGGTGAGATGGGGATAACAAAGTGTGTAATAAATACTAGTGAGGGATTCAGGTGTGAGATTATTGCGGACTCTGTATAACATACCGCACATCCTTGCTAATTTATTTGTGACAAATGAAATATGTTGATTCCAATTCATATTCTCATCTATGTAAACACCCAAAAATTTTGTGAAATTTACTCTGTCTAATGTGTTTCCCTCTATGGTTATAGGAGGAATGTTATATTGTAATGAACGATTTTGAAAAAAATATGTAATTAGTTTTTGCAATATTCAGACTCAATTCATTAATTTTAGTCCAATAATTATTTTTTTCTAGTTCTGTAACTAAATTTATATGAAGATCGTTAATGTTTACATTATTTAATAAAAGATTTGTATCGTCAGCATAAATCGTATATTTGAATTTAGAACTTACATTAACAAAGTCGTTTATATAGATGAGAAAGAGTATCGGTCCTAATATTGACCCCTGCGGTACACCCTTGTTGATTGCCCTAAAAGAAGAATACGTGGCGTTGCAAAATACAGCTTGTGACCTATTGGTTAAATAGCTTTCAAATAGTTTTAAGGGAATACCTCTAACGCCATAGTGACTTAGCTTACTCAATAAAATTTTGTGATTCAGTGTATCGAATGCCTTAGATAAATCTAAAAATATTCCAATTAAATAATGTTTCTTTTCTAAATACTGATATACATTAGATATGAACTGTAAAATAGCTGTTTCTGTGGAACGACCTGCCCTAAACCCATGCTGGTAGTCTGTGAGTAAATTATTGTTTTCAAAAAAAATTACAAGACGGGAAGTAATAACTTTTTCAAAAACCTTGCTAAATGCTGGAAGTATTGAAATAGGTCTTTAGTTTTTAATATCGGATCTACTGCCTGATTTAAGTAGTGGTACAACTTTGGCTTTTTTAAGTGCATCCGGAAATATTCCAGTTTTTAACATCAGATTCACTATGTGTGTTAATGGAATGGATATATTATTAGCTGTGCGTTTCAAAACAATTGGGGAAATATCATCAAATCCGGAGGAAGAAGTTTTAAATGCCGTAATATATTTTTCAATTTCTAAGTTTGTGGCAGGAAATAAATACAAAGAAAAATTGGGAGAGTTGTGTAAATAATTTAAAAATTCACTACCTACAGTTTCTGCTGCTTGCTGACTTGCTTTCAAAAAATGTTCATTAAATTTATCTGGAATGTTGTAACAAATTGATCGTAGCTCAATTTCACTGTTTTTACCATCTGTAGATCTACCTAATAAGTTATTTATTGACTTCCAGTGAGACTTAGGGTTGCCTTGGCTAGCTAATAGTTGGTCTTGGTGATACTTCTTCTTTGCTTCTTTTAAAAGTGACGTTAGTCTATTTCTGAAAGTCCTATATTGCTCTCGAAAAGTTAAGGGCCATTTATATGCTAGTTTTTCAAGTCTATGTTTTTCTCTAATGCTCTTCTTTAATGCTGGAGTAATGTGTGGACTGCGATTATTTTTGTTACTAACTTTAATTGTTTTCTTAGGGAAGCAATTATCATAATTTGTTTTGAAATTGTTGTAAAACAGATTATAGGAGTTGTTAGGACATGTACAGTTTATGACATCAGACCAATCTGTGTGAGAAAGTGCAGCACTAAATGTGTCTAAAGCTTCCTGGGTGAACGTTCTTTTCGTTATGAATGTGGGAGGAGATGGAATATTATTATATCTAAATAAAGATATCACTGGAAAATGATCAGTAATATCAGTTTTGATTACATAATTTCCTACGTTGTTCTCAACACATGTGGACCAAATGTGATCTATAAGGGTGGCGGATGTGGCCGTAACTCGTGTTGGCAGGGTTGTAAGTGGAAACAGGGAATAACTATACATTAAATTCATAAGGTCCTGAATGTTATCGTCATTATTATGTAATAAATTCATATTTAAATCTCCAAAAATAAATATTTCACTAGGATTTTTATCTTTTGCAGTAGTTAAAATTTCATTGAGAACATTAAGAAAATTATTCACATTACCCTGAGGAGGTCTATATATACATATAAATAAAAATATTTTACCATTAAATTTTACTTCCACTGCCACACTCTCAATAAATGTTTCCATTCGACTGAATGCAATTACTTTATAACCTGTGTACCTGTTCGAGACGTAAACAGCCACACCCCCACCATACCTGTTTCTGTTATTTGTGAACATTTCATATGCTGTCAAAGAATACAATGTAGAAATGCTTGCGTCGAGCCTGGTTTCAGTGAAACCAAGCACGTCATAAATTACATTGTCAGACAGTACAGTGTCTTTGAAATATTGGAAATTGGTGGATATGGATCTTACATTCAGTGTTAATAAATTAAAATCACTATTGTTACAAAGAGAAGATAAATTATCAAGAAAAATATATTCAGATTTAGGAAAGTTAATGTTTCTAGGTCTTATATAAAACTGATTGACATCGATATCATTGTTATAATTGTTATCTTGCACACTTAAGGGATCAAAGCTTTCATAAATTTCTTGCCTGAATATTTCATCGAAATTAAAAATATCCATCAAATCTTCATCAGAAACATTATTAAAAGGAAACATGTAGTTATCTAGCGTAGTAGTAGTAGCAGTAATGGTAGTAGTAGCAGCAGTGGTAGAAGTAACAACAGTAGCTGAAATAGTAGTAGTAGTAGTAGTTGTAATAGTAATAGTAGTAGTAGTAGTAGTAGTAGTAGTGGTATTAGCAGTAGTAGTAGTAGTAGTAATAGCAGCAGTAGTAACAGTAGTAGTAATAGCAGCAGTAGTAGTAGTAGTAGCAATAGTAGTAGTAGTAATAGCAGTAGTGGTAGTAGCAATAGTAGCAATAGCAGTAGTAGTAGCAGTAGTAGTAGTAGCAGTAGCAGTAGTAATAATAGTAGTAGTAGTAGTAGTAGTAGTAGTAGTAGTAGTAGTAGTAGTAGTAGTAGTAAAAGTAGTAGTAGTAGTAGTAGTAGTAGTAGTAGTAGTAGTAGTGATAGCAGTAATGGTAGTAGTAGTAGCAGTAATAGAAGCACCAACAGTAGTAGTAGTAGTAGTAGTAGTAGTAGTAGTAGTAGTAAGCGACAATAGTAGCAATAAGTAATATTAAGAGGTAGTAGTAATTGTATTGGTAGTAGTAAATTAATGGTAGAAGAAATATAAGTGAAGTAGAGGTAATGGTAATCCTGAAGTGTTAAGTAAAGGCCACAGGAGTGACAATTGGTTGTACAATAACAATAAACAGTATTTTGGGTGACATGAATGAAAACAAGAGTACTGATATCATGCTAGTGAAATCGAAGTTGAAGAATGTTGAGTGACTTTACTTATCTACTTCTTCCTGCGTTCTCTCAGATTCTTCTGGGTACGTCCACCCATTATGTCCATTCCTCCTCCCATTTGAACACCTGTCTCAGTCGACATCCCGTCAGCACCAGCATGAGGCAGCAACGAGGAGGCACCGCCAGCACCACCACTAGGCACCTTCGGCAGAGCACCAGTCAGGGAAGTAGCAGTCTTCGAAGCACTAGTCTGGGAGTCTCCAGTCGCAGCAGAACTTACGCCTCCAGTGGTCCCAGTCCCAGCACTGTGGGCCGCCCCCGCCAGAGCTGTAAGGAGTCGGACCAGCGACTCGATGTGTCGGGTCAGCTGCGATGGTTGAGAATGATGATTGTTGGCCAGTTTTTTCTTTGATGATCAATCGCGTGTGACGGAAGTACGCGATTTTACCTTCATCTCTCGCTTTCTTCAGTAGAGGTAGTTGCTTCATCTTGATTTCTTGAGAGGCAGGGCAGAGATCTTCACTGATGTAGATGCCGGTTCCTTTGAGTTTCTTTGCATTCCTAATGACTGTTTCTCGGTCGCTGTACTTCTCAAACCGTACAACGACTGGCCGGGGGCGGGATGGGTTGACCGGTCCCACCCTGTGAGCACGTTCGAGACTCACAGGGGGAAGCTCTAGATTATCGTTGATCATCTTTGACACTTTGGTTCTTGTGTTCTCCCATGTTTCACCCGCTTGTTCTTGGAGGCCAGTGATCCGTAGATTATTGCGTCTACTATAGTCCTCGTTGTAGTTGAGTCGCTGTACCGTCTCCGAAACTTTGGATTCAAGTCCTTCAATAATCACTTGTTTCTCATTTAGCGTTTTCTGAAGCACTTTGATGTTGTTCTTTAAGTCCACAATTTCGGCCTGTGAGAATTCTAGACTTTTGATCAGATCAGTCACTGTACCTTCAACCAACTCTGTACGCTTATTGAGCTGTTCCACCACCAAGTCCATGGCGGAACGAAAGGCCCGTTCTTGAGAGTCCAGGAGCACTTTCACTGCCTCAAGATCCATGACTGGTGGCTGAGGCAGAGTTGGAGGAATTGGAAGGCACGCCTGATCGCTGCAAAGGTGTGCAAAGGTGTGTGTGTGTGTGTGTGTGTGTGTGATCAGCCAGTGGTATTTCATTTATCGCAAACACCAGTAGACGGACAGACGGAAAGGAATCAGAAACAGACTTAAAAGGATCAGAAACAAACATAATGGAATCAGAAACAGACGAAAAAGAGTAAAAAATGGACGGAAAAGAATTAGAAACAACAGAAAAGATCTAGAAACAAACATAAAGGAATAAAAAAAAAACAGATGGAAAATGATCAGATACGGACGAAAAAGGATCACAAACAGACATAACAGGATCAGAAACAGATATAAAGGTGTGTGTGTGTGTGTGTGTGTGGGTGTGTGTGTGTGTTCGAGTGTGTGTGTGTGTGTGTGTGTGTGTGTGTGTGTGTGTGTGTGTGTGTGTGTGTGTGTGTGTATGGGAGAGAGGGAAAGAAACGAGATTAAGGAAAGATGGAGGCCGGGGAGCAGGTGGGCGGGGCATATTCCATCCAGGTCATTAACCTAATGTCTTTACCCTTTTCCGTGATTATAATCTTGTGGTCATTCGAGCTCTTTTTTTCCGCGATCTTATCTTAACCCTTCAACTACCCCCTCTTCCGTCACCCCTCCCCCCGCTGGGCACCCCCACTCCCGTCACCCCCCGGTTCCGTACGCTAGCCCGAGAGGGGGTGGATGGGGTGGGGTGGGGTGGGTGTAGGGGGGTTGGTGAAAAGGTGAAAGATGTGGGGGGTGGGGGGTGTCCAGCTCCCCCCTCTTCCGGCATCCACCCTGACCCCCCAACCCCCACTTCCGTCACCCCCCACTTCCAACTACCCCCAATTCTGTACATTTGTTACTACCTACGTTAGCCATTTTCCAATCACTAGGAACGATACCATGGTGCAAAGACATATTAAACAGCATTGTTAAAGGTCTGATTATCTCTCTTGATATTCCTTTAAGTACTGTAATTTTGGATATATTTTATCAAGTCCTGGACTTTTGTTAGTTTTAAGTGACTGCAGCGCTTTGAGAACCTCATCTGTACTGATTTCAAAGTCAGGGAGAGTACGACTGGGATTTCCAATAGTGGTAGGAACAGCAGCAGTATCGGTAGAATTACTATTAAAAACCGAGGCGAAATAAGAATTTAACGTGTTCGCTATGCGTTGGGTGTCTGTCACGATATTGCCCGAATTATCTGTTAATGGGCCAATCCCACTTCGAATCTCTCTTTTTTTTTTTTTTTTTTGTTTATATACCTAAAAAAAACTTTTAGGATCTGACTTGCAATTTACCGCAATGTTTACTTCGTACCTCCGTTTCGCCTGTTTGATTAAACTTTTGACTTGTCGTCTTGCTTCGTAGTACCGTGTACTATTTTCGGTAGAGTTATCGGTTTTCTTTTGCCTATGTAACAAGTTCCTCTTTTGGAGAGCAAGTTTGATTTCATTATAAAACCACGGAGGATTTTTAACTTTTCGACGCTTTTCACAAGATTGCACGGATCAGTTAGAAATTAAGCTTTAAAGTCTTGCCAAGATTCTTCGACGTCGCTGTTGGATACTAATTGAAAGCTCGTTAATGACTGTCTTATTCTTTCAAAATTCGCTCTTTTAAAATTGACATACAATAATGCAATCCTTGTTTGAGCTCTTATGTCGAGACGCACCAGTCTATGATCGCATGATCCGAGGTGTTCGCCAACGCTGACATTGTCAACTAAGTTCTCTTGGGTTACTAATACAAGATCAAGAATATTATTATCGCGCGTTGTTTCACTAACCATTTGGCTAAGGCAGTTATTTTCAACGAAGTCTAACATCCTATGCGATTCCCCCTCGGATCCCGTGAGTGTCTGCCAGTCTATATGCGGTAGATTAAAATCGCTCAAAATCAATGCATCATTGTTTCGGAGAGTTCTTTGCAAAACGCTATATATTATTTCATCATTCTCGCGTGATTGGCCTGGAGGCCTGTAAGTGACGGATATGTTGATTTTTAATTGATCGGTATTTGAGCTCACGCTGAAGTGTTCTACAGTACTGTTCTCTGGTGTTTTATCAACGGGCTGTAAGCTACTTTTGACGTAAAGAGCCACTCCTCCACCTCTACGATTAACTCGGTCTTTATTGAAAAATATAAAGTTATTTACATTATATTAAAAAAATTCAGTTATTAATAGCGGTGTCAATAAATGTTTCAGTTACGGCAATTACATCAACGTCTTCTGTTTTAGGTAGGGACTGCAATTCATCGATCTTTTTTCTTAAGCCTCGAACGTTAAAGCTAAGAACCCTTAAGTTGTCTTTGTTATAACTCGAGAAACGGAGTTGTTAGTTGTTTTAGGATTTAGTGAAGTGCTGGCCGCATGACAACTATTTATATTTAAGTGGGCGGGGTGTGAACGCGCGACTCGTTTTTTGCTCTAAAGTCTCGAACAGCGCCGTGAAGTAGTCTCCCAAATCCTGCCGCTCCGACTGCTGACAAATGGAGTCCATCTTTCTGAAATAGACTCCTCATGCCATAAAATTGATCCCAAAAGTTTACGTAGCCGGCGAGAGAGAGAGAGAGAGAGAGAGAGAGAGAGAGAGAGAGAGAGAGAGAGAGAGAGAGAGAGAGAGAGGTTGTGGTATCTGTATCTCCATGGGTATTTTCATGAGCCTGGTGATAGTTTGAGAAGGCTTCTGTACCATGAATGTGAAGATAAAAAAACACTTATGAGAACCCGACTGATATTCTTTGTTTATGATCGCTGTGGGAGCCGACATCGTCTGAGAATACGGGGCTTAGTTCAGACTCAAAGCCCCGGGCCGTATCTCAATCGCTTTCGGCTCTCATTACAATTATTACCCATGGCCACAAAGGAGATTATTCTGATTCTCACGAGTGTTAAAGAGGAACAAACTGGTATACTGTGAAGTATAGTACCTATAGCAGTGGTGGGCACCGCTAACCGAAAAGTTAGCTTCGCTAACTGGTAATACACCAACTAAAAGGTTAGCTTCGCTTACGCTAAACCGCTAAATTGATAAAGAAATTAGCGGAAGCTAACGCTAACTGCTAACTTTTTTTATATATGGATTTATCGTCGGTCTGTCCATTAATGATGGCCTCCTTGTGTTGGTACATGACGCACCGGAAGTGCAAGACATTGGCGTTCGTCGTACCTCTTTATTTAAGGACAAAGTGCTTCTCCAGGTGGGGCCACGGGTTCTGGAACTGGGACTCCTTGACGTCAGCTTGAGTGTCCTCCGCCTCACCCACAGCTGTTGCCGGCTCCCTAACAGGGTCAGCATCCTCAGGTGGAACAAAACGTCATCACTCTGTTCACCTTCCATGGCGTAAATAACGATAAACAAGGCGACAATATTGAAAGCGACTACACGCTGACAACGTCGCAGCTGAGCTCAATAAAGAGCCCAACAAGCAACACGAAGATAAAGAAGCCTCCAGTTTATCCTAAATCCGTATGATTTACCCAAGATTTCCCGCAAATTTACGATATCGAGTTCTTGTTATTGAAAACAGAGTTCGACGAGTTGGAAATGGAAGATGCACTACCTTAAAATACCAAAAAAGTCTCCCTAATAATTGTCCAATTGCCCTACTTTAAGGCGTGATTTACCCAAAAGTGGAAGAACTGGAATTGTTGCGCCATATGGCTCAACTGGTGTTGCATCTGCCCACAACGGACAAGACCAAACCTATATGATTTTTTTTAGTGGACTTAAGTTAGTGGAGGAGGAACTACACTTAGGGGAAGGTAATTAGTCCGCTAACTGTTTCCAAAGTTAGCGAAAACGCTAATCAGCTGACGAAAAAGTTAGCTTCGCTAATCAGCGGTTAGCGGATTAGCGGAATCGTGCCCACCACTTCCGTCAGATGCAGTGATTTTAGTGTTTCTTACCTTTTATGCCGTGACATTAACGTTTCGTATCCTCATCAGGTGGGATTTCTATCCTTTGACAGCTGTGACTTCACCACCCGCTTATGGGAAACAAACTCCTGGCACAGACTAGCGTCGACTTAAAGTGCAAGAAAGGTCGCAGCCTCACCTTATCGTCCAACGTGGAGCAGCCTTCACACAGGCGGTGGCTGAGGGGTTAGCGTGACGGCCCCGCGTTCAGGAGCTCTAGGATGGACACGGGTTCGAATCCTGGCCGCCGCACAGCTGAGGTTTTTCAGTCACCGCCGAGTGGCCTAAGACTACCAACATGCTGGCCTAAAGACCACCCATCAACCTGGGCTCTAGATAATCTCTCCAAAGAGAGGCTCAAAGATGAGTCCCGGGGATGCGGCATGAGCCAACACATGATGGCGCCCCTATAAACACTCGCCTGCGCCAGAACGGGCTGGGCCGACCATCAGGCCCCACCGGAAAGAAGCCTTGGCCGACCATCAGGCCCCACCGGGAAGAAGCCTACCGGCGCAACAGGCCGCGACGTAAAAAAAAAAAAAAAAAAAGCCTTCACACAGGTCCTTCAGCGCCGACTGGTAGCAGGATCCGTGGCTAAGGGATGGGAGAAGGATATATGGAATGGAGTTGAGGGGAAGGAAATGGAAAGGAAGGGAGGGGAGGGGAGGGGGTAGGAAGGAGTATGGATGAGAAGGTAAGGTAATACAAAGGAGAAGGATAGAAAAGGAAAGGGATAGCATGGTGAGGGAAAGAAGAGAAGGAGCGTAAAGAAATTGAGAGGAAAGAAAAGAAAAGGAAGAGAAAGAAATGGAAAGGAAAGGATAGAGCGGGAAGGAAGATAAGACAAGGAAGGAAGGGGAGGGATAAAAGGAAGGAAGTAAATCAGAATATAGAAGGAAAAGACGATAAAGAACGATAAAGAATGGAGCTGACGACGACGAGGACGCAGACATAACGCCGACCGACACCGACCAACGAAGACACGACGCCGACAGGACGCAGACAAGTCGCTGACCAACGCCGACCGACGCAAACATGAAAGAAGAGAACAAAAAAGAGGTTGAAGTGTGGAATGTGAGTCACGAATACCAGTCAACTAATAAAACTCTGAGGACAGCTGTGTGTGTGTGTGTGTGTGTGTGTGTGTGTGTGTGTGTGTGTGTGTGTGTGTGTGTGTTTTCTTCTCACCTGGGCGTTTGTGCTCCCCTCAACAGTAAATCGTAGTGCAGTCGACCCTCTTTTGACGTGGCCATTAGGAAACCATCATCGCCAGAGCCTCCGCCATTTCCTTCTTCATTTTTCTTTTCCTTTTCCATCGCTTCCGTCAACGCCACCATCACCATCACCATCACCACCATCACCGTCACTATTATTTTCATCCTGGGGTAGAGAAAATAAAGTAAAATATAAAGATATTCAAAGTAAAAGATCCGTATTCCCAAAAGTATCCAGCTCTCACATCAACTCTTTCCAGTGGACAAAACGGGGATCATTCGGGTTCTAATGAGTGTTTCATTAGGTTCACGGTACAGAAGAAGGGTCAAACCACAACCAGGGTCATAAAACCACTCATGCAAATGCCCACAACAACTCCTACGAAAGCCGTGTCAAAAATATCCTTGGACGCGTTTCAAAATATAACCCCAAGCTGACCCATGCAAAATTAAGTCGAAGATTGGGCTTAAGGATATGAAACTAGGGTCAAAGTCTCAAACATTTCGTGACTTACACACACACACACACACACACACACACACACACACACACACACACACACACACACACATTTAACAAGGCTTTCGCATAGGTCGTTGTGGTATTTCAATAAGTAGTTGTATGAGCATTAGTGAAAGTTTGACAAGGCTTCTGCATCATAAAATTGAAAAAAAAAAAACAGTTGTACCATCACACTATGTATTGCCAGGTTACTCCCTTCTCCAATGTTGTATGACTTTGCAACAATAAACCAACAATCAGTCAGTCTCATGATAACCGAATTTATCTCCTTGTGGCCTTGGGAAATTATTGTGGAAGCCGAAAGCATTTGATAATACGTTACGAAAGATGGGGCCTTCCCCCTGCCCCGCCCATCCACCCACGCCTCCCACGGCTGGTATGCTCAGACGCTTCCACCTCTCACGTCAACTATTTCCAAAGGCCAAAAAGGAGACAAATCGGGTTCTCATGACTGTTTTATTTAGATTCACGGTACAGAGGAAGGGTCAGACTACCACCAGGGTCATAAAACTACTCCAAATAATGCCACAAACTCCTACGAAAACCTTGTCAAATATGTGTGCTTGGGCGCCGAAATGTTTTAAGAATATGGCCCAGGGCTCACGCGCAACAAGTCAA
Organism: Eriocheir sinensis; assembly: GCF_024679095.1. Classification (NCBI taxonomy): domain Eukaryota; kingdom Metazoa; phylum Arthropoda; class Malacostraca; order Decapoda; family Varunidae; genus Eriocheir; species Eriocheir sinensis. Next base: position 33,530 of record NW_026112302.1, on the reverse strand, counting down.
ATATGCTATCGATCATGAAGTGCAACGTGTAAATCATCAAGTCACCATGACGCAGAGCACGCAGGAGTGAAGTAGTTGATCCTCATTGCTGCCGCCCGAAGGCGGACAAAGGTTATTAGTGCGCTAAGGCTGAGTATGACTGATTACAAGATGTGTAATGTGGTACATACATATAAAGGACGATGTAGAGGGTGGATAGGGAGGATTCTAAGAGTAAAGATGGGGACTACTGCAAAGCAGTGGTGCGAGATGGTATAAGCAGTGGTGGGAATCAGTTCTTTTAAGAACAAGTTTTCTCACTCCAGTACTCGCTGACAACACGTTCTCTCACTATCTCAGTCTCTAGAAGCAAACCATACTGATATGGTTAAATCCACGCACATTCTACTTTCAATAAATATTTTGTGTCTCGGCTCTATGCCTATACTCTATATGGCATATTTATATATTCAAACTGTTATCAAAGTGATTTTGATATATTTAAGATCACAATTCCTGATGTCGTGATGCGTGACTACATAAAATAATAGCTACAGCCTCTCAAAAATAGAATAAAAAATCCTACCAGCTACAGTGGTGTCTGCAGATATGTTGTTGTTGCTGTTGTTGTTGTTGTTGTCAGGGACGCGAAGATCTGAAGATCATTATGAGTCCTGGGGAAGTCCTATGAGGTCATCACAGGCGTGACAGCTGGCCTGTCTTCTTCAGGAAGGCACAGGTGAGGCGGATGACAGCTGGTTGCCGTGAGGGAGAAGTAATTCAAGTAAACAAATTGAGCTGGCAGCGGTTGCTGTCGGTGTAGCCTTTGTAACGGCGCTCTCGTTCGAATCGGTGATGCCACATTGGTCTTGAACCCGTGTTCGGCTCTACCCAACATCAAATCTGGTTTTAGTCGTGTTTTTGACTATCAAAAGCCAGTAACAAATATATGAGGGGTTTACCAAAATAAGTTATAAGTATGTGTTCATGGGGGAAAAATTAAGAACCCCTGATTTAAACTAACAGTAACAACCGGTTCTCGGGATTAAATAAATTCCAAGAACAGGTTCTTGCGAGCCGGTGCGAGCAGGCTGAATCCCATCAATGGGTATAAGTGAGACCAGATGGCCGCACCACGATGTCAACACTCGGAAGGGGTAGATACAGACTGCTGACGCAGGGTTTCCGCGTCAGCCGAATTCCTCCTCTGTCTGGTGGTTGGTTGATTTGAGGGCAGAGAGGAGGGCGCAGCAGAGAGGTGAAGAGCTCCTCGTAGGAGAGTTTGGTTAAGGGTCACACAACAAAGAACCCACAAGTGATTAATTGACCCCGACACGTGAGTTATAGCTGTATATTTCTGAATGATCTGAATGATATATCTCTCATCTATGCCTATATACTCTATATAGCATATTTATATATTCAAACTGTTATCAAAAGTGATTTTGATATATTTAAGATCACAATTCTGATAATAAGTGATGCGTGACTACATAAAATAATAGCTACAACCTCTCAAAAATAGAATAAAAAATCTACCAGCTACAGTGGTGTCTGCAGATATGTTGTTGTTGCTGTTGTTGTTGTTGTTGTCGAGGGCGCGAATCTGAAGATCGTGTATGAGTCCTGGGGAGTCTGGGGGTGCTCTTAGGCGTGACAGCTGGCCTGTCTTCAGGAAAGAGCACAGGTGGGAGCGGATGACAGCCGTTGCCGTGGGGAAGTAATTCAAGTAAACAAATTGAGCTGGCAGCAGTTGCTGTCAGTGTAGCCTTTGTAACAGCGCTCCTCGTTCGAATCGGTGATGCCACATTGGTCTTGAACCCGTGTTCAGCTCTACCGACATCAAATGGTTTAGTCGTGTTTTTGACTATCAAAACCAGTAACAAATATATGAGGGGGTTTACCAAATAAGTTATAAGTATGTGTTCATGGGGAAAAATTAAGAACCCCTGATTTAAACTAACAGTAACAACCGGTTCAAGTTAAATAAATTCCAAGAACAGGTTCTTGCAGCAGTGCGAGCAGGCTGAATCCATCAATGGTATGAGAGTGAGACCAGATGGCCGCACCACGATGTCTCAACTTGCTCGGAAGGGGTAGTACGGACTGCTGACGCAGGGTTTCCGCACGTCAGCCGAATTCCTCCTCTGTCTCTGGTGGTTGGTTTGATTTGAGGGCAGAGGAGGGCGCAGCAGAGAGGTTGAAAAGAGAAAGCTCCTCGTAAGAGGAGAGTTTAGAAGGTTAGGGTCACTGACAACAAGAACCTAGTGATGGTAATTGACCCGACATTGAGTTATGGCTGTATATTTCTGAATACAATCTGAATGATATATCTTGCCATTTGACCCCATATTCTGATATTGTGCAGGTTAATTGCTCTTTGATGTACAGTAGTGACTTAATGATTTATTGCTCTTTGATGTAAATTGTGGTGACTTACGTATCCCTGATTCTTTGATAGAAGCGTAGTGACTCTCGTATTCCTCATGAGGGCTGATGGCAGTAACAACCATTATGAAACTCCTCGAAGCCTCAGTAAATCTGTTTTCGAAGAGGCTCTCAACAGATGGCTTCTCAACCTCGTCAAACTATTTACAAAGGTCAAAAGTTTATCAGTCAGAGTTCTAATGAAGGTGTTTCTTTCAGGTTCTGGTACGCAAAAAATAATCAAACTACCAGGGTCATAAAAAGTACCCATGGAAATGACCTGCTCAGTCCTACGAAAACCTTGTCAAATGTATGTCAGCCCAGGGCTGCGCTTCAGCCTCCCACATTAACTAGTAGATCAGTCAGATTCTAATGAGTGTTTATTTAGATTCACGGTACAGAAGAAGAGCTAAACCTACTACCGGAATCGAGGTACCCATGGAAAAGCAATCCCGATTCTACAGAAAGAATTGTTAAATGTATGTGCCTGCACCCCGAAAGGTTTAAAGAATTACACCAAAGCCTGGGACGAGTGAAGAGGCAATAGAATTATGCAACAGGGCGCCGAAATGGGATGAAAGCAAAGGGGTCAATTTCTAAACATCCGTCAAAGCGTGCCCATATGTTCCACAGGGTATAATTATGTTAGCCTTGGTTTGCACACACCGTCCCATTTCGGTGCGCACGTGGAAATGGAACAAACCGCGATAACAAAACCAAACAAGCTCAGGTGACGTGTAACGTAGCCTTTATACTTTACCGTTATATAATTTATTACTAACTTGAACTGAAACAAATTGAGCGAAGACACACATTGTGAATGAAAGGTAAAGTTGAAGGGCATACCGGTTATAGCTACGCGTTGCCCTCAGTGCTCACATCTTCGTCACATACCATATATCACTTTAACAAAATACTCTCCTTTTCCCTGAGACACAAACGCCAGACAATGGCACCAACCTATCTGTTTTTTTCTGCTCAGACGCTTCCGCCTCCACATATATATCTCCAAAGAGCCAAAAAGTAGATCAGTCAGGTTCTCAAGAGTGGTATTTTAGGTTCATGGTGCAGAGGAAAGGTCAATCTCACCACCAGGGTCATAAAACTACCTCTGGAAACACCAAAACGCTTAAAGCCTTGTCATAATGTGCATTTCCATACTTAAATACTTATACCTGCACTTTTGAGGATCCTGTGTACCATTCTCCATGCTTAGCCTTCTGGCATTATAATACATGTGTTTACTGGAGACGAAATGTTTAAAAATACGGCCGGCAACCACAGCACGACACTTCAAGCTCATCCTCAGTAACACACCACAACCCCTTTGGTCCAGCTCAGGCAGGTCACGGCGGTCACAGAGCAGGTCTCGGTCACCCAGAGCAGGTCACGTGTCGCCACCCACCACGTTAATGAAAGACTCAAGAAGGAGTGATTCAGTGGCTCGTGTCCTGGGGATCGCATCGCTTTAATTGTGTTCTGAAAACAGAGAGAAGAATGAAAGTGAGTTTGAATAGTTCTTTTTTGCACCCAGACCGAGACTGAGATTGTTGCGTTAGTGAAGAATTGGTTGTTGTGTATTGCTGCTGCTGTTGTTGTTCGAGTATGAGGACGAGAGAGAGGAGGAGGAGGAAACATGGGCTGGCAAGTACAGGGGAACAGAAAGCCTATTGGCTTATTACGAGTTGCCCGCTTTGGTGATTTAATCTGCTCGACAGCCACTTGGGGCCTGGGGGCAGATAAAGCACCACCCTCGACGATGAGCAGATGAAAAAACACCTCGACATTGAAGGGGCAGATGAAAAACACAGATGGCTTACCTCGACATTGAGGAGCAGATGAAAAGCACTATCGAACATTGAGAAGCAGATGAAAAGCACCGCCTCTGATGTTGAGGAGCAGATGAAAGCACCTCAATATTCAGTTCACTCCTGACGCAGCCCAGTGACGGTCGATTCTATATATAGGAAGGAGTTGATGGTATTCGCATTTACTTCTTCTGAAGGAAGATTCAGCTTCCAGTGACAGCGGATGACTCGGTTTTGAAAAGAAACTCCTTCGATGTCTGTGTTTACATCGACTAGACTGAATAGGTGAAAAACCGTTATTTGTAGTTCTTCCAGGTTGGTTTGCAGTTCAAAAGAATTTGGAGTAATCGACGTTATTGATTTTCAGATACTTGAAGACTTGAATCATATCTCCTCGCAGGCGTGCTTTTCTCAATGCTAAAGAGATTGAGTCGCTTGAGTCGTTCCTCACTTTTGGTTGAGCCCTTAGGTTAGTATCTGTCTTCGTGGCGCGTCGTTGAGTCTTTTATAATAAATCAATGTCGCTTTCTGAATTAGGAGACCAAAACTGTACACTGCGCGCTACTCGGTTGCGGTCTTACCATGGAATTATACAAAGGCTAGCATCACGTCTGGCTTTTTACCTCGACGTTCCTCCTTCTATGAACTGAGCATAGTGTTGGCAAACTGTTGTAGCAGAGCTTTTTAATGATGATTCGCGTGTTACAGGTCACCTGCTGATAAGTGACTCCAAGATCCTTTTCCTCCTGCATCGGCTTGAAGAAGTTTCCCATTCATAATGTAATATTGTGTTAGATACTATTTCTGGACCCAAAATGTGCATGACTTTGCATTTGTCCAACATTAAAGGACATTGCCATTTTCTGACCATTCGATAATGTGAGTTGAAGGTCGCTTCTGAATGATTTCGCAGATCCCGAGGGGTCTTTGTGAGGGCCTTTCCACTTTGCTTGGTGTCATCAACAAATTTCGATATTGTTGAGTTCGGTCCTGATTCGAGGTCGTTAATATATATGCTGAAGATAATGGGTCCCAGCACTGACCCTTGAGGCACTCCACTGGTGACTGGAAGCCCAATCGGAAGAAGCTGTCGTTGAGTAGTACTCGTTGTTTTTCTGCCAATTGAGGCAATCCACTTATCCACGCGATCAGATTGGCTCCAATGTCCGCCAGTGCAGTTTCTTGAGAATGGCATCGTGCGAGTACACCTTGTCCGAAGGGTTTCTGAAAGTCCAGGTATATGCGCATCACTGCTGGGAATGCTTGGGCATCCCAGTTCTTATATATGCAACAGAAGAAGTCTAATAAATTTGTTGTTAGAAAGGCAGGCGCGCTTGTTTCTGAAGCCATGCTGGGTGTCGGAGATTACATTATTGTGTTCACAAAAAGCTGACAAGTTTTGTCTCTAATAATCTTTTCGAGTATTTTTTTCCTGCCTTGCTGATGCTCAACCTTATGGGCCTGTAGTTTAATGCGACGCTTTTGTCTCATTTTTGAAAATCGGTGTCACGTTCTCCATCTTCCAGTCTACCGGAACCTTGTTCCAATTAGACAGACTGGTTCCAGATATGTTAGTGGAGTGAAACTGAAGTATTTGTTGTTCGCTCCACCTTTTTAATAACCGTGGTGACAAACCGTCAATTCCTGTTGACTTTGTTCGTGTCGAGTTTGTCCAAATACTTTTCACTTCTTGGTCGCATATTGTGTCAATTTCCAGGGTAAACGTGATCTCACTCGGCGGGTCAGGAGAAGGCTCTCCGGAATGGTTTCCGATGTCCTCTGACTATGAATACGAATGCGAAGCTACTGTTTGAGGATTCTGGCCATCTGTTTACTGTCCTGAGTTAGATCCAGAGTCTCGTCTGTCAGGGGACCAATATTGGATTTACTTTTTTTCGATTTGATGTATGTGAAGAATTTTTGAGTTTGTCTTGATGTCACGCGATAAATTTTGACTTTTTTCGTAGTTGCGTTTACTACTCCGAATAAAGGGTGCGACAAGCTCTGAGGCTGTTTTAATTGCTGTGTACCCAGAAGCTTCGGCTGTGTCATTTTCAATAACTTTCATTAGGTTATAAGTTCCTTTTGCGTTTTAATTTATGCCGCCCTTTTTTCTCTGACCTGTTCATCACGGTGGATCTGAACACCACTGTTGCTCGCTTACTGGGTTTCGTAGGCACTGTAGCCTTCTCTACCTGCAAAAGCTTATCTTTAAAGAGTTGTTTCACACGTTGTTGATTATGTATTGTCAGTTAGGTGGAAGTTGGTCCCAGGTTGCAGAAGGAAGCAGCTCCCCGGGGCTAGGTTTGAAATTTGCTTTTTGCTTGTTAGTCTGGTATCATGACGGATTGTCTACAGTTTGACTTATGTTGACATTGGAAACAGATTAATTGGTAATCCGCAGCCATTATTTTTTTCACCAACTTCACAGTCGCGAATGAGGTCGGGGTCAAACTTACTAATATCAGATCCAGCAGATTGTTTTTCTCTTGTCCAGTTGAGTTACAACGAGTGAAGACAAAATCCTCCTACCATTTCTAAGCCTGTTATCCTCCACTTGATCTCCAGTCATCAGTCCCCCAGTCAATGTTAGAGACAATTAAAGTCCCTAATTATTATTCAACTTCTTAGCTTTGTGTTAAGGAGTGAAGCTCTTTTCAGAGCAGTGTCGTCGGCTGCCTGTTGTTTTGGAAGGCCTGTATACCAACGGATTCGCAAGTGTTAGTTTCTTATTATTCGCATGATTATTTCCACATAGAGCAGGTCGTAACTCTCTGCGTCCTGTTTGCTCTGTTTCCTTTATGGCGGGGAGCGTGCACTTTTTACATGTAGATTACATCCTCCTCCCTTTTCTTTTTGCGATTCGATTGTTTTAGGAAGCTTTCATTGCCCGGGAAACTGACGGTTCAGATACTAGGTATGTGGGGAATTATTGAAGTCTACCTGTGATGGCTACCTATCTGGTTTCTCTGTTGCCAATATACGCCCTAACTTCGTCCTTTTTGGGTAATAGACTTTTTTTTTTTGCAACAAAGGGGAGGCAGCTCAAGGGCACAAAAATAAAATAAAAAGCCGTTAATCGCTGCTCCCCATAAAAGAGATCGAAGAGGCGGCCAAAAGCAAGAGTTAAACTCAGGAGAGGGTGTCCTGATACCCTCCCTCTTGAAAAGTTCAAGTCATTAGGCAGGAGGAAATACAGATGAAGGAAGGTTGTTCCAGGATTTACCAGCGTGAGGGATGAAGAGTGAAGATGCTGGTTAACTCTTACATAAGGTTTTAGACGGTATAGGGATGAAGCATGAGTAGAAAGTCGTGTGCCAGCCTGCTGGGGCCGCGGGAGGGGAAGCATGCAGTTAGCAAGTTCAGAAGAGCAGTCCAGCGTTGAAATATCGATAGAGAGACAGAAAGAAGGGCAACATCGCGGCGGAATTTAAAGAGGTAGAAGACTATCAGTAAGGAGATGAGGATGACTGCTGATGAGACGGGCCTTAGCCTCCACTCTGTCCAGAAAAGAGCTGTGTGGGTGGAGCCCCCCCACGTGCATACCTCCATACGAGGGCGGACAAGAGCCCTTTTATATGGATATGAACTGCATGAGGGAGAAAGAACTGGCGGAGACGATACAGAAAGCCCCAACCTCAGAAGAAGCTGATTTAGCGAGGGAGGAGACATGAAGTTTCCAGTTGAGAGTTTGAGTTAAGGATAGACCGAGGTGTTGAGTGTTGAAGAAGGAGACAGCTGGGTGTTGTTGAAGAGAATAGGAGATAAGGTGTTTGGAAGATTGTGTGTCGAGTTGATGGGGTGGAAGTAATTAGGTGGAGTTTTGAGCATTAGAGGACTGGGGTTCCTTCTGCTCCAATCGGAAATGATAGCAAGAGTCTGAGGTTAAACATTCTGCCAGCCTCCAGCCTGGAGTTAACTACTTTGCTAGCATTGAGAGGGTCTTCTATTGAAAGAAGCTGAATAATGCAGTGGAGTCGTCAAGCATAAGTGGAGGTGGACACGGAATAGTTTGTTATGGAAAGAAAGATCATTTGGAAGTGAATAACAGGAAGAGAGTGGGTGATAGGACAGAGCCTGTGGAACGCCACTGTTGATAGGTTTAGGGAAGAGCAGTGACCGTCTACCACCGCAGAAGATAGAACGGCCGGAAAGGAAACTTGGAGATAAAGGAACAGAGAGGGATGGGAATCGAGAAAGAGGGCGGTTTAGAGATGCAAAAGATTGTGCCAGACTCTATCGAAAGGCTTTCGATATGTCTAGCGCAACAGAAGAAAGTTTCAACAGGAAACAGGTAGAAGAGGATGACCAAGAAGTCAGTTAAGAGAAACAAGAAAGGTCATAAGTAGAACGCCCATTGCAGGCCATACTGGCGATCAGATAGAAGGTTAGAGTATAAAGATCTTATGAATCTTCTGGTTTGAGGATTGATTCAAAAGCTTTAGATGAACATGAAAGTAAAAGGTATTGGGCGGTAGTTTGAGGGATTAGACGGTCACCCTTCTTAGTGGAAACAGAGGCTGTACTGAAAGCATACTTCAGCAGGAAGGAAAGATATATATGTTGATAGTGAGAGACAAAAGAGTTTGACCAGGCAGAATTATCAGCACAGAAGCCACAGTTTTCCCCAGGACAATAGGAGGCACTCCATCAGGTCCATAAGCCTTCTCAGGAGTTAAGGGCCAGAGAGGGCATAGAAAACATCATTATGAGCATCTGTGCTTGGGCATACAGGAGTCAGAGGGGGATGAGTAGAAGGAATACTTTAGAATCGTCCAAGGTGGAGTTCATACAGAAAGTTTGAGCAGAAAGGAAGTTCAGCCTTGAAGACAGATGAGACAGCAGTGCTGCCGTCAGGGAGTTAGAGAGGAGGAAAAGAGGAAGAAAGTGAAGGAATTGGAGGAGATATTTTTGGCTACAGAATGCCAAGTCACAGGAAGAATTAGAAAAGAAGCAAGTGTTGACATTTTTATTTATAAAAGAAGTTTTGGTAAGTCGGAGAATAGATTTGTAGCACGATTCGGGCTAGGAAATGTATAGATCAAAGTTAATGGGAGTTCAGGCTCTGGAACCTTTTTGTGAGCTGCCTCTCTATCTTTAATAGCACGAGAATAAGTATGATTAAACCAAGGCTTTTTAGCATGAGGGAGTAGAGAAGTACGTGGAATGTATGTCCTCTCCATTCCAGAGACAATCACCTTTGTGATGCGCAGAGCACACACTGAGTGGTCTCTCTCCTGGAAGCAGTAATCATTCCACGAAATCAGAAGAGTACATCCTCAGGTCGTCCCTGAGCTGAAGCAAAATGCCAGAAGCATCGCCTCCTCAGCGGGTCAGAGGATGTACAGGAGCGATGGGACAGGATACAGAAATAAGGTTATGATCGGAGGAGCCCAACGGAGAGAACAGTTTGACAGAGTAAGCAGAAGGATAGAAGTGAGGAAGAGGTCTAGAATGTTGGGCCTGTCTCCAAGACGATCGGGAATACAGTAGGGTGCTGAACCAACTGCTCGGTCGTGGAGGAGAGTAAAGTTGTTGAAGCTTGTTCACCAGGCTGGTCAGTGAAAGAGGATGGAAGCAAAGCTGGTGGTGAACATTAGAAATCTCCCAAGATGGAGATTTCAGCAGAGAGAAAGGAGAGTGGGTCAAGATGCGCTCCACTTTAGAGTTCAAATAGTCAAGGAGTTTTACATAAGTTAGTAAGTTAGGTGAGATAAACAGCACAGATGTATTTAGTAATAGAATGACAGTGAAGTCTTAGCCAGATGGTGGGGAAAAGAAAATTCAGAAGAGTCAGGTCGTGGGCACGAGAGCAAGTGATGTCGTTGCGCACGTAGGCGCAACATCCAACTTTGGATTGAAATTTAGGATAGAGATAGTAGGAGGGAACAGAGTACAGGTTGCTGTCAGTAGCCTCAGAACCTGTGTTTCGGTGAGGAAGAGAAGGTGAGATTTAGAGGGAGAGAGATGGTGTTCACAGAATGAAAAGAGGTTAGAACAGAGACCGCAGATGTTGCAGAAATTGATAAGGAGGAGGTTCGAGGAGTTATCAGGACACCACTCAAGTCGGCAGCCAGAGGAGTCCTCCTGGGGAATTTATGGTCCCCCAGGCAGGGACTCCGAGGCAGTTATTTTTTCGCCATGTTGAATTTTGAATTTTGGGAAAAGGTGTGTGTGTTTTGTGAATGTGGTGTGGTGTAGAAAGAGAGGAACTGTCTTTAGAGCATACTGAACTGCTCTCTGGTGTTGATGAGACAAAGGGAAGCAGTTAGTGAGGACATGGGAAGGGTCTTTGAAGGCTTCAGCACCCTCCTCGCTTCCCATATATCCTCACCAGGAGTAGCTCACGCCCGTTCGGTAGGTGTGTTCCTACCTACTCCTACTACTGCGTGCATTTGTGTACAAAATGGAAATGTGGCTCCTGGTGTTGCCGCGTCGTGTTGAATGAGTTCGCGTCGTTGGTTGCACAGTGTCTTGCTAGCCGCATCTGACGCTAAGGTTCAACTGATCAAGGGTTGCCTTGGCCTTGCCCTCACTGCAGTTTTTAATAGCTTTTGAAGCTTTCCAACTGTCTCGTTCAGGAGCCTTCCAAGCCGGGCAGAACAAACCTCGATCAGGTGGAGTCCGTCCTCCGCAAACAAATCTGGGCGCTGATTGAAGTGATGCCACGCATTCGTGAACGCTACGCCTTCATCGTTACATAACTGCTTTAGAGTAGTGTTGACGCCGTACGCTTTTCTGTTAACACACACACACACACACACACACACACACACACACACACACACACACACACATTGTTTTTTTTTATTTTTTATTTTACGATCTTTCTTTTTATTTTTGAAGTTTTGCATATCTTATCTTCTTATCAAATATTTTTTTCCGCTCTTGCAACATTGATCTATACTTTGACCTTCTGTTGTTGTCGTTTTTTTTTCTGAGTGAAGCGAAGAACTGATGGAGAATATGAAAACGGCACATGTACTCTATTGATTCTCTCTCTCTCTCTCTCTCTCTCTCTCTCTCTCTCTCTCTCTCTCTCTCTCTCTGCATATATATATATATATATATATATATATATATATATATATATATATATATATATATATATATATATATATATATATATATTTCTCTCTACCAACCTCTACCTATCTCTTATCTCTATTACCTCTATCTATCTTTCTATCTTTCGCTCACCACGACTGGTGGGTAAGAAGATCCTGCCCTCTCTACCTCTCTGTCTATATTTATCAAGCTCTCTCTATCAATCTATTTATATATAGCTCTCTATCTACTTTTTTTTATCGATTTCTCTATCAGTCTAACTTTCTCTCTCGCCCCGGCAGGAGGAAGAGCAGATCCTGCTCTCTCTACCTCTCTCGCTCAAGCTCTCTCTATCTATCCCTATCTATATCTATCTAACTCTTTATCGATCTATCTATCCATCTCTCTCTCGCTCATACAGGAGGAAGAGAAGGTCCTGCCCGTCATCGACCTGAGCCTGGCCAAGGGTCACACGCGGGCCGGCCTGGTGAAGGAGCTGCACGAGGCGCTCACCACCGTGGGCTTCATCTACCTCAAGAACGTGGACGGCTACGACGAGGAGGCGCTGCTGCGACACTCCAAGTGGTTCTTCAGGTGTCGAGGCGGGGGGTTGTGTCTGTGTGGGTCTCCTTCTTTTTCTTCTTCTTCTTCTTTATCTTCCTTACGAGCATATTATTTATCCTATTTTCTCTCCTGTACCTTAATTCTGTTTTTTTTCTCTTCCTCCTTTCCACTTTTTCTCCTTTCGTTTGTCCTTTCCTTTCCTTCCCTCGCCCTTCATCCTCTCTTTTCTTTCCCGTTCCTTTCATCCCAGCATCATCATCTTCTTCCTCTTCTTCTTCTTCTTCTTTTTCTTCTTCTTCTTTTTCTTTTTCTCTTTCTTCTTCTTCTTCTTCTTCTTCTTCTCCTTCTTCTTCTTCCTCTTCTTCTTCTTCGTGGTTCCCTATCTGTCTTCGTCTTCTTTTTTGTCGTTTTTCATGCGTGGGTCTATTTTTGTTTTCGTCTTCTTTGTCCTCCTTCGTGTGGGTCTCCGCGTCTCTTCGTATTTGTATTTCTTTGTCCCTAATCCATGTTTATCGTTCTGGGTCTCCGTTCCTTTGTATTCGTCGCTATTCCGTGTCTTTATCGTTGTCCCTGCTTCTCCACTTGACTCTGTGGATCTTTATTTGAGACTACCCGTTGAAATGCCCGCAACTCCTACGAAAGCTTTGTCAAATGTGTGTGTGGTCTTGGACATCGAAGTGTTTGAGATCGGTGGGTCTGTTCACGCGTCTCGGAATCAACGTTACCCGATTGTCGTACTCAGTCTCTCATATTCCCCGATTTCAACCACAAAAGCTGCCTCATGTGCCCCAATAACTGGCTTTTTGTGTTGTTATCGTTGAAAAGGTTAATTATTCTTGTTTCCTGGTGATATTTAAAGGGTGAGAAGCCGGGATACGTGATGCTCCGAGTACGATAATCTGGCAACGGTGGTCTCGGTTTCTGTCCGTCTCTTCCTCTCAAGTTAATATCTACTTGTTCCGTCTCTCATCTAGCTGCACCATGTCCCTTATCTATCCATCCACTGCCTCTTCTCTTCCTCTCTTTTCCCCTGTCTCTTCTATAACCATCTCTTCTCCACTCCTCCCTCCGCCAGCCTGCCGATGGAGCAGAGGATGGCCATCTCCAAGAAGTCTTTCAACCCTAAGTGCAGCAGCGAGTACCGCGGATACTTTCCTGTCATCCCCGGCGCCGTGTCCCACAAGGAAGGTGAGGACTGAGGGATGACTGGGGGACTTAGAGGACTTGACAGAATGAGGGATGACTTGGGAGTTTGGCACAGAACTTGAAGACCTGCTAGAGCGTGGTGAATGACTCGAGAATTTATTAAAACTTGATGACTGACAGAATTTGAGGATTTATGAAAACTTGAGAACTTACTAGAACATGAAGGATGACTTTGGGATTTTGGCACAGAACTTGAAGACCTGCTAGAATGTGAGGAATGACTCGATAAATTGTTTGAACTTGATGACTGATAGAATTTGAGGAGTTATAAGAACTTGAGGGCTTTAAGAACTTGAAAACTCACTAAAACTTGAGGGATTACTTCTGAACTTGGCATAAAACTTGAGAACGATAGAACGTGAGGGATGACTTCGAAACTTGGCATAGACCTTGAGGATATATAAGAACTTGATGTCTTATAGAGAAAGAAGGGAGATCAAGTGCGGGTCTGGAGTAACTTTCGGAGTAATTTCATCTGTTACTTCTTCTTTGTGGTTTGTCGATCTCGTTGTTGCATTGCGTGTCGACCGAACCGATCAGTGAGATCATCTGTTTGTTCCGATGGCTGTTATGATACACGGTTACGAGTTCCCTTCTCGCGACCATACAAGATAATGCTGTGACCTAACCAATCAGCAAGCTACTCTGGATTCGGTCTCTGTTTCTAGTTCCAGGTGCGTGACAAAATAAAAACGATTCTGAATGATAAGTGACGCAAATGACTCGAAGCTGTAATGAGGTACAATGACACGACATGCAGTAAGTACGTTATCAAGAGGGTTATACTCTCTTTATATAGAAACAAATTATGCACGTTGATAAATTTGAATAATATTGACGAAACACGACACGAACGAGAATATTCATCTGTCTGTCTGTCTGTCTGTAATCAGTCGATTGATCAGTGAGCTATTTACCCAGATGATGGTGGTGGTGGTGGTGATAGTGGTGGTTATGAAGATAGTGAATTGAAGGTGAAACGAATGTAAGAATGGTGATGAGGAACTTAAATTCGCCTGCACCACCACCATCATCACCACCACCACTACCCAGCACCACCCCCACCACCATCACACACACCACCCCTACCACCACCACAACCACCGCGTCCTCTCCTTCCTAGCCTTCGAGATCGGGCCGAAGCAGGGGAAGCCGAAGGAGGGACTCATATCGCTGGAGGAGAAGTTCATCATCGAGGACAACCAATGGCCTCTAGAGTCTAGAGGAATCCGAGGAGGGCAGGAACTTCAGGGTAAGGGGATAGGATGTTAGATTCTCTTTTTCTTTTTTTCTATCTTTTATATATATTTTTATTTTTTATTTACTTTATTTTTAATTGTTTGTTTTCTTTCGTTTTTCTCTCTTTCTGTCTTTCTTTTCCTTTCTTTCAACCTTTCAATTATTTTTCAACCTTTCTGTTTTCTTTCGTTCTTTCGTATATTATTTTTCTTTTTATATTTTCTTTGTTTTTTTTTGTTTTTTCTTTTCTTTTTCTTCCTTTTTTTTCTTTTTTATTTGTTTGTTTTTCTTTCGTTTTCCTCTCTTTTTTGTCTTTCTTTTTCTTTCTTTCAATCTTTCAATCCTTTTACCAACCTCTCTTTTTTTCTTTCTTTCTTTCGTTCTGGCTATCTTTCCTTCCTTCTTCTTGCCTTTCTTTACTTATCTACTACTAATCAACACTATATTCATCTACATCTACCTCTGATCTTTACCATTCCTCCACCTCTCTTTCTGTCAGACATGGATGGAGGTCTACCACGAGAAGATGACCGAGGCTTCGCGGGAGCTGCTGAGCCTGATCGCGGAAGGTTACGGAGCACCCAGCGACTTCTACGCCGACATCTTCAGGGATCCGCATCTCTCCACGCTCCGGCTCATCCGCTACCCGGCCAGACCCAACCCGACATATGAAGCCCGTGACGGTGACGCGGGTAAGTGATGGTGTGTCTTGTAAGGTCATCATCTGTATCACCTTTTTAAGTTATCGCCATCTTTCATTGCCTTCTCTGAGTCTAAAAGCAAAAGTAACTGATATGGTCTATTCCCGGCCTCTTAAGACTCCTTTCTTCCAGGTAAATTGATGGTCTTGCTATGCGTTATCATCTTTATCACCTTCCACGTTATCGTCATTTTACATTGCCTTCTCTGAGTCTAAAAGGAGAAGTAACTGATATGTTCTATTCACGGCCTCTTCAAACGCCTTTCTTCCGGGTAAATTGATGGTCTTGCTATACGTTATTCTATCATCTTCTTTATCACCTTTCACGTTTTTGTCATCTTACTTTGCATTCTCTGGGTCTTCAAGCAAAAATAGCTGACATGTTCTAGTCTCGGCCTCTTCAAACGCCTTTCTTCCGGGTAAATTGATGGTCTTGCTATACGTTATCATCTTCATCACCTTTCAATTATCGTCATCTTACATTGCATTCTCTGGGTCTAAAAGCAAATTGATATGTTCTATTCACGGCCTCTTCAAACGCCTTTCTTCCGGGTAAATTGATGGTCTTGCAATACGTTATCATCTTCATCACCTTTCAATTATCGTCATCTTACATTGCATTCTCTATGTCCTCAAGCAAAACTAGCTGACATATTCTTTTCACGTCTTCTTCAAACTCCTTTCTTCCGGGTAAATTGAAGGTCTCGCCACGTTATCATCTCCTTCCTCATCTCTTCTTAGTCTAAAAACAAGGAACTGAGAGATCGCAAAAATACCTGCTTGAGACACCTTTTCTCTTTCTTCCTCCCTCTCACAGTAATCCAAGCAGCCAAACAGACATATTAAGCCATGAGCAAAGATATTTTATCACTTTTTCTGAGCCTTAAAGCAAAAGACCATCAAAACATTAAACACACCTTCTGCCATCTTTCTTCCTCCATCGTTATAGTGATACAGTCAGCGAGGCACCAAAGTTCCGTCATGCAGTAAGTTTTCGTCACCTATTCTATCTCTAAAACCAAAAGAAACACGCACTCGAACCACATCTCC
Source organism: Eriocheir sinensis (assembly GCF_024679095.1). NCBI lineage: Eukaryota > Metazoa > Arthropoda > Malacostraca > Decapoda > Varunidae > Eriocheir > Eriocheir sinensis. The sequence continues at coordinate 17,510 of NW_026112302.1, read as the reverse complement.
TTTTCACACACTTTCCCTCCTCCCCTACAGTGATCCAGACGGCCGAACACCAGGACACCACGAAGGTCACGCTGCTGGCCACCTTTGCCGAGTACCCGGGGCTGCAGGTTCGCTGGTGGAAGGACGACTCCATCATCGACGTGACGCACAAACCCGGCCACCTCGTCATGAACATCGGCCAGCTGCTCTCCTACACCAGCGGGGCTCTCAAGGCTACCAAACACCGCGTGATCGACTGCTGTGGTGATAGGTGAGCCTGGTGGTGGTGGCGGTGGTGGTAGGCTATGTTAGGTTGGACTAGGTTGGTTTGGTAAGGTTGTTGCTGTTGTTGGTGGTGGAATAGGTGTGTGTAGGTTGGTTGGGTTAGGTTGGATAGGTAATTTTATTTGTTGTTGTTGTTGGAATAGTAGATAGGTTAGATTAGGTTAAGTTAAGTTGGATAGGTTAGGATGGATATACTAGGCTAGATACGTAAGAATATGACCCTTTGAAAGATTTTGGAGGTCAGGGTTCGTGAAAGTATATGTGTGTTGGGTTTGGTAACACTGCACCACTAACCTAACCTAACCATCACCAACACAAACTCGCCATTCCCACACAGCCTTTCCTTCCTCCTCCCCCAGGCACTATCTATTCTAAGCCTAAGAGCAAAAGGAACTCAAACGGCAAACAACATCTCCAAACCTCTCTCACCTTTCCCTTGGCAGGCTGTCCGTCCCATTCTTCCTGGAGCCACGGTTCCACGCCAACGTGAACGTGGTCCTGCCAGGGTGCGAGCAGAGGGAGAGTCAGCCCAAGTACTACGGCCACTGGCTCTTGGAGGGGATCAGAAAGTGGGCCGAATACAAGGATCTCTGCAGGCGAATCGAAACACAGACCGCGAAGACACTGTATGAGGGAGAAGAAGATGAGGATGAAGTGATGATGTGGAAGAAATAGATAGGAGGAAGGGGAAGAGGAGCAAGAGGATAAGTGATGATGATGTAAGGATAGGGACGATGCTGCAAGGAGGAAGAGGGGGATATTTGGTGATGGAGAGGATATAAGGAAAGAGAAGAAGAGGAAGAGTAAAAAGATAAGGTTTTAGTTCAATGAGAGGTAATAGCAGGGAGTAGATTCGAGAAAGAGGATGAGAAATTGTGAAGAGGGAAGAGGAAGAGCAGCAAGAGGAGGAGGAGGGGAATACTGTGTTAATAGAGATGATATGATACAATAAAGAGGAATTACATAGGTGTTGCGAGCAGAGGAGGAGGTGGAATTAGAAGCAATGTAAGAAGCGCATTCGATAAACAGGTAGAGAGCAGAGACAGGTGAATAAATATGAGGAAGAAGATAACAACAGAGAATATATAAGGAGAGAGACAGCAATGGAGGAAAAAAGAGGAAGGGAGTGTGAAGGTAGAAGTGTGAGGTGAAATGTAAAAAAAAAACATTACCACCACCACTAATAATAATAATAATAATAATAATAATAATAATAATAATAATAATAATAATAAGAGTGTATTGTCATTCTTGAGCTAGGTATTTCCAGGTAAGCAATCAGATAAATAAGATTAAGATAAAGATGATGAAATGACAGGTGAGAATGATGATGATGATGACGAAGATGAAACAGATGATTTTGATATCGTAACAAGTGGTGATGATGATGATGAAGTTTATGTAATTATTTTAACATGTGTGGGAAGATAAAAAAAAAATAAACTGTATAACTTTGAAGATAAAATGTGGGAGAAAAGAGTTACGTTGTGAGGAAGACTCTCTCTCTCTCTCTCTCTCTCTCTCTCTCTCTCTCTCTCTCTCTCTCTCTCTCTCTCAATGAGAAATAAATGTTGTAAAATGATTCAGGAATTTACTATTATTTAAAAGCACGAAAAAATACTCTTATATTTATCCAGTTTTCATTCATTAATTTATTCAAAGTAAAAGAGACAAATACCTTCTCTTTTTTCATGCAGTAAAGTATATAATAGGAACATTCTTATCGAAAAAAATAATTGCTATAAAAATAAAGCATTAGATTCCACATGTTCGAGGATACAAAAACCAAAAAAACAAATGACAAATGATAACCTCCTCCTCCTCCGTCTTCTTCTTCTTCTGACCTGTATCGCTAGGTCGTCGTCCTCCTCCTCATCCTCCTCCTCCTCTTCTTGGTCCTCTCTTCTGTTTATTCACGCACTTCGCTTTCCAATGGCATTATACTATAGATCTTTCCTCACCATAATATACCATCGCACTACATTTTTTTTTCAGTTTTATTGCCTGAATCACCATAATCTTTCAGGGGTGGACTCGCGGACTTGGTATCATTGCTTGGGTGCCTGTACTGACTTAAAGAGGGACCAGAGAGCAAGAGATAGTAGGTTATGTCACGGTAGGTTAGATCTAGTAAACAACAGCCAATGAGCGACGCAGAGATTGTCACCCAAGCAATGATGCCAAGTACGCGAGTCCATCCCTGAAGGATTTGACCCGCCAGCTCTCGTGAAACCGACTATATTTATCAATCATATTCCTTGGGCTTATGCTGATTCACGTATTTTGCTTTCCAATGATATTATATTATGGATCTTTCCTCACTATAATACACCATCGCACTACAATTTTCAGTTTTATTGCCCGAATCGCTTATTTTCAATCCTATTCCTTGGACATATGGTGATTCACGTATTTTGCTTTCCAATGGCATTAAATTATATTACCTACCTTTCCTACCATCTCAGAGCAATATTCATAATTTTATTGCCCGAATCAATTATTTTCAATCCTGTTCCTTGCATTTTTTCGAGCATTTTTGCCATTCATTTTTCCAGCACGACTTTAGGAACACTTTTGCTAGCTTTACAATTCTTTCCGTCTCCTTTTTGCCGCCGTACAGACCCTAACGCCGTACACTAAGTAAAAGAAAACAAAAGAGAAACGATAATAAAGCAAATGAGAAAAAAGTAGGTAAAATAATCACATCACAAGGACGCGAGCAGAGAGAGAACATTCACAGCGCACGTAGAATTAGATCCATTTGTACCATTTCCTTAAACTAGAGAATTTCAATGCGCGCACTGAGAATGTTAACAAATAAGAGGATAAAATATACAGGGGGAGGAGGAGGAGGAAGAGAAGGAGGAGGAAGGATGGTGATAAGAAGGAGATGAAGGAGAAAATAATAAAAGAAAAAGAAAATTGATAAGACGAAGATAAAAGAAAAAAGAAGAAAAGGGAAAGAAAAAAAGAATAACAAAAGGAGAAGAGGAGAAGAAAAAGAAAAGAAAAAAAGAAAAAAGTATTATACCAAAATAATACCAAGAAAAAAAAGCAGAAAAAAAGGAGAAAGAACAAATAAGACGAAAAAGAAGAAAATACGAAGAAAGGAAAAAGAAAAGAGAGGGAGGGGAGGAAGAGGAGGAGAAGGAGGGATAGGCTATGAATATTCCGTGCGCGTGTGTGTGTGTGTGTGTGTGTGTGTGTGTGTGTATATATAAGGGGCTGGTACGACAATCTAGCAACGTTGCCATCCACGTGCGTGTAGGACTATTCGACCACTCCTTTGTTATCACCGTAGTACCATTCCTAAAAAAAAACTTTTCCTGATAATTAATTAAACCAGGTGAATATCGTAGCAATAGTGGCAATTTTAATACGATTGTCAAAGTACAAGATATATGGTGGAGCCCGATTACGGTTGGCCCAACACTGAGCAGAGGTCAAAGGTGCTCTACGTCAGTAACCTAACTTTAAGTTGAGATCACACGAGCAAGACTTCTAGAGGCTGATGTTGGTTCTTTCCAGGTGGTTATCACAGGCTACGTCAAAGGTGGGATAATAGGTGTGGTAATCTAAAGGAGCCCTCCATACGTACACGGCGGCGCATTCGACCACTGCCTACTACTCTCTTGGAATCAATTATTTTCAATCCTGTTCCTTGCACTTATTCGAGCATTTTTGACATTCATTTTGTTCAAAGGGCGCACACACACACACACACACACACACACACACACACACACACACACACACACACACACACATTCCATTTGTCAAGCACTTGTCCATCAACGGGTTCTCCCATACACAAACATGACGTCACGATTATCTGGAATGCGCAACACCATCTGCCTCCTCCTCCTCCTCCTCCTCCTCCTCCTCCTAATCCATATACTCCTCCTCCTCCTCCCCCTCTCCCCTTCCTCCTTCGCCTCCATCTTTTCCTATTTCGCGTCCTCCTCCTTCTCCTCTTCCCCTCCTTCCCTCGGTACGAAATGGATGGCCAACAACTTTCTGCAGTAAGTAAAGAAAAGGATCTTGGTATCACTATATCAAGCGATTTAAAGCCCGGTCAGCATTGTTCAGAGGTAGTTAAAACTGCAAACAAATTGGTTGGCTTCATCGGACGAGTCTTTAATAATAAATCGGAAAAAGTAAAATTGAAATTGTATAATTCGTTGGTTCGACCCCGTCTAGAGTACTGTGTACAGTTTTGGTCTCCCTATTACAGAAAAGACAGAAAAGTTGGAACGGGTCCAACGAAGAGTAACAAAGATGATTCCTAGGTTGAGAAATTTATCATATGAACAAAGGCTTAAAGAAGTAAATTTATTCAGCCTGTCAAAACGAAGAATGCGAGGCGATCTAATAGAAGTGTTTAAAATGTTTAAAGGATTCAATGATATTAATGCGGAAGATTACTTTACAATTGATCGATCAAATAGAACAAGAAGAAATCGAAACTTGAAGATAAGTGGTAAAAGATTCTCGTCGCACGAAGCAAAATACTTCTTCAATCGAGTTGTTAATGTTTGGAACTCTCTACCCTGTGATGTCGTTGAAAGTACAACAGTTACGGCCTTCAAGAATAGATTAGACAAGTATTTTGAATCCAACCAGCAACTTAGATATTACTCATTGTCATAATAACGTTAAATTCTTTCGAATACTGGTGTCCTTGTCCGTTTTTATCGCCCGATTGGTGGTAGAAGTAATGGTAGTTCTTTCCTCTTTCCCTACATAAATTCCATGCAGTTTTTCCATGCTGCATGGTTCTTTTTCCTTTCCTGCCAGCTTTGGCTGGAGGAGCCTTCGCCTTTGCTGTTCTTCATCTTCCACCTTTGATTAGATAGTTAGTGTAGCTTGTCACAAACAGCCTCGTAAGGACCAGCAGGTCTGTTGTTGTTTGTTCTTCCTTTGTGTTCCTTTGTGCTCGCCTCCCAGGTTATTTTCCAGTTACATAAGAAACAAAAAAACTGTTAAAAATAATATCGGCCCACTACTATCAACCCGGTAGCAGCGATGGGACAAATTTGTGGCTTTACCGTGTACCAGCGACGGGCCACATTTTTGCCATGATATAGACCCCCCAAAATAGATGATGCATAAACTGATCACAAATGCGTATATATATATATATATATATATATATATATATATATATATATATATATATATATATATATATATATATATATATATATATATATATATATATATATATATATTATGAAATGGTTTGCGTCAGTGATGATTTTTTCTCATTTTTCTCGCTTAGAGGGGCCTTTAAGAAACATAATCCCCGCAGCTACCAGGTCAAGTGGCAATACGATTAGTGATAAAAGCATGGCGTCGGTCCTAAATTCAACCTTTAGTAGCGCATTTACAGAAGAGAACATGACATCGATTCAAGCCCCGAAGAAAAATTTTCAAGGCCCTGAAGAACATAAGCTTGCATTGACCGAAACTGATATCAGCGAAGTGCGTGCAGATAATAGATCCAAATAAATCTCCGGGCCCCGATAATTTATCTCCTCATGTGTTAAGAGAATGTAGCCAACAGCTAGAATTACCCATAACATTAATATTCAACAAGTCATTAGCACAGGCCAGTGTGCCTCTTGAGTGGAAAAAGGCCAATATTACCCCGATCTTTAAAAAATAGGAGACAGAAAACAAGCCAGTAATTATTGTCCTAGCAGCCTTACGTCTGTCCTAATTAAACTATTCGAAAAAATAATCAGGGATAAAATGATCACTTTCCTTGAAACAAATGAATTGATAACTGATAGTCAGCATGGATTTCGTAGTAATCGGTCTTCCCCACCAACCTATTAACCTTTTCCAACGATGTTTATACATGTTGGGACGCCCGAAGCCCATATGACGTAATTTACCTAGATTTTTAGAAAGCGTTTGATAAAGCTCCTCACGTTAGGCTTATTTCAATACTGCATTCCCACGGTATTAACGACCATCTATGTGCATGGATTCATGACTGGCTCACCGACAGAGAACAACGTGTAGTTCTTAATGGTGAAGCATCGGATTGGCAACCCGTCACCAGTGGCGTTCCCCAAGGTTCGGTCCTGGGGCCAACACTATTCATAATTTACGTGAATGACTTACAACTGATATCCTATCAAAAGTAGCCAAATTCGCCGACGACACCAAATTAGGAGGTACGGTAATGAACAGTCAAAGTTGCGAGAACATTCAATCAGACATAATAAGACTTGCCGACTGGAGCGAAAAATGGCAAATGAGTTTTAACGTAGATAAATGTAAAGTAGTGCACATAGGTGAAAAAAATCCTAACTTTAAATATCAGATTCAAGGACATGAGCTCAGCGAAGTAAAACAAGAAAAAGATTTTGGTGTCATTATCAGTAACACTCTTAAAATGAGCGATCAATGTTCTGCAGCGAGTAAAAAATCCAATATGATGTTGGGATTAATCTCAAGAAACTTTGATTATAAATCACCCAAACTTATGAAGAGATTATATTTAGCATTTGTAAGACCACACCTAGAATACGCCGTTCAGTTCTGGTCACCTAACTATATCAAAGATCAAGTTTTGCTAGAAAAGATAGAGCGACGAGCAACCAAACAAATTCCAGCGCTCCGAAACTTGCCATATGACGAGCGTTTAAAACGTTTAGATATGTTTTCCCTAAAAAAGCGAAGGATAAGAGGGGACTTAATTGAAGTGTTCAAAATCCTTAATGTATTCGACATTAACCCAGATAGTCTATTTCAGAGAGACACCAACACAAGAACACGCAGCAACGGTATGAAGTTAAAGGGAAACGGATGTAACACATTGGTGCGCATAAGTTTTTTCAATAACAGAGTCGTCGATCACTGAAATAGACTCCCACCGTCAGTAGTTAACGCACAGAGTATCAATAGCTTTAAGTCTTCAGGGACATACGATTATACTGACCCTTCTTCGTATGTTTTCAGACAGATTGCAGCAAGACGTCAACCTAAATTCATATTATTCTCCCCCACAACCTAGATTGCAAGTACCGTAAGTTAACAATAGAGTAAAGCAACAGTTAATGTCCGCATGACAGGTGGAGTGAGGTGTGGGTGCAGTAAGGTGACAGATTACTGGTGCGTGCCTAGTACCGCCGGTAAAACGAGGATCAAGCCTCCACCTGTGCCCCTGAAACTACACCTCACTCATCGTGAGTATTAGGGGGGATTCTGGGGCTGCCCTGTGTAGGCCACTCGTCCTCTACCAGTCTCCCTGTATTTTTATGTTCTTATGTTCTTATGTAATGAAGTCATTTTCCCCCTCAGCTTAGGTTACCAGTAGTGTAAGTTAAGGGTAGTAGTTTCCTCTTATTTCTCTCTTTACTGTAAAATTTCCATGGCCCTTTCTTCCTTAAAGGTACATGGTGTTCTCTTCTAACTATTTCCTGCCGGCACGCTGCCGGAGGGAGAGGTGGGTGGGGAGGAGCCTTCATCTTTTCTGTCCTGTCTTACCACACGTAGATTACTAGTAGTAGCGGTAGTAAACAGACACCCTCGCCATAGACCGATAGGTCTTCTTGTGTCTGTTCTTCCTATGTATGTATCTTTTCTTATTTCGCCTCCTCCTCCTCCTCCTCATCATCATCATCATCATCATCTTTTTCCCCTCCTGCCCCCCTCTCCTCCTCCTCCTCTCTTTTTGATTAGCTTCGGGTCTTCCCACTTCTACTACTACTACTACTGCTACTACTACTACTACTACTACTAATAATAATAATAATAATAATAATAATAATAGTACTACTACTACTACTACTATTAATAATAATAATAATAATAATAATAATAATAATAATAATAATAATAATAATAATAATAATAATAATAATATTACTACTAATACTACTCCATCCTAGGAGATTTCAATGTCCACCACTATCTTTGGCTTTCATCCTCTTTCACTGATCAGCCTGGTGAACAAGCCTACAACTTTGCTCTCCTCAATGACCTAGAGCAGTTGGTTCAGCACCCTACTCGTATTCCCGAACGTCTTGGAGACAGGCCCAACATTCTAGACTTCTTCCTTTTCTCTAGCCCTTCTGCCTACTCTGTCAAACTGTTCTCTCATTGGGTTCATCCGATCACAACCTTATTTCTGTATTCTGTCTTATCGCTCCTGTACACCCTCTGAACCCACCGAAGAGGCGATGCTTCTGGCATTTTGCTTCAGCTCTGTGGAACGACCTGAGGATGTACTTTTTCCGATTTCCCGTGAAATGATTACTGCTTCCAGGAGAGAGACCCCTCAGTGTGTGCCCAGTGCATCACAGAGGTGATTGTCTCAGGAATGGAGGCATACATTCCACGTAGATTCTCTACTCTCCATGCTAAAAGCCTTGGTTTAATCACGCTTATTCTCGTGCTGTCAAAGATAGAGGCAGCTCACAAAAGGTACCAGAGTCTTCCAACTCCCGCTAACCATGACTTTTACATTTCAGCCCGGAATCTTGCCAAATCTATTCTCCGACTTAACAAAAACTCCTTTATCCATAGCAAACGTCAACACCTTGCTTTCTCTAATTCTTCCAGAGACTTCTGACACTTAGCCAAAAATATTTCCTCCAATTTCACTTCTCCCTCTTTCCCCCTTCTTAACCCAGACGGCAGCACTGCCGTCTCTTCTATTTCTAAGGCTGAACACGTCGCTCAGACTTTCTGTAACAACTCCACTCTGGACGATTCTGGGCATATTCCTCCTATTATTAAGATACCGCCCTATAGTTTACAATCCTGTCTATCTAAAGCTTTTGAATCAATCCTTAACCGGAAGATTCAAAAGCACCTTTTCACTTCTAACCTTCTATCTGATCGCCAGTATGGGTTCCGCAAGGGGCGTTCTACTGACGATCTTCTTAACTGATTCTTGATCATCCTCTCTTAGCCGTTTCGGTGAAACTTTCTCTTTTGCGCTAGACATATCGAAAGCCTTCGATAGAGTCTTTCATAAGTCTTTGCTTTCTAAACTACCCTTTTTCGGATTCTATCCTTCTTTCTGTTCTTTTATCTCCAGTTTCCTTTCCGGCCGTTCTATATCTGCTGTGGTAGACGGTCATTGTTCTTCCCCTAAACCGATGAACAGTGGTGTTCCACAGGGCTCTGTCCTCTCTTCCTCTTATTCATCAATGATCTTCTTTCCACAATAAAGTGTCCTATCCACTCATACACTGATGCCTCCACTCTGCTTTATTCAACTTCTTTCAACAGGAGACCCTCTCAACAGGAATTACATGACTCCAGGCTGGAGGGTGCAGAAAGCTTAACCTCAGACCTTACTATTATTTCCAATTGGAGTAAAAGGAACTTTGTGTCCTTCACTGCCTCAAAACCCCACTTTCTCCACCTATCAACTCGACACAATCTTCCAAACACCTATCCCCTATTCTTCGACAACACTCAGCTGTCACCTTCTTCAACACTAAACATCCTCGGTCTATCCTTAACTCAAAATCTTAACTGGAAACTTCACATTTCCTCTCTTACTAAATCAACTTCCTCGAGGTTGGGCGTTCTGTATCGTCTCCGCCAGTTCTTCTCCCCCGCACAGTTGCTATCCATATACAGGGGCCTTGTCCGCCCTCGTATGGAGTATGCATCTCACGTGTGGGGAGCTCCACTCACACTGCTCTCTTGGACAGACTGGAGTCTAAGGCTCTTCGTCTCATCAGCTCTCCTCCTCTTACTGATAGTCTTCTACCTCTAAGAGAGTCAAGTCATATTTACCTGTTATTTTATTTATTCCTTATTTAGATTTTTTTTTTTTTGTGGGGGGGTTGGGCATGCCAGATTCTCAACACTTTTACAAGTATTTTATGTTAAGACTATATCGGAATAGGTAGATTTGATGAGAATGGTAAAGTAAGATTAAAATATTATTTTGATAGCATTGGTCAAACAGTTTCTGGTGATATAATGTTAGGTTAGAAGTACTCAAAAGAATGGAATTAAGATTAATGCTTTGATTTTTTTGTATAGCTGTATTGTGTAATATCATCCTACTTAGAGAAAAGCATTTTAGAAAAGTAGGTAATGAACAGTAGTATTAATTGCCATGTTCATAACAACTAAAAAGTTAATGTCTTATGATGCATGTAAATAAAATACTGGTACTGATTTAGCTTTCCATCACAGCATGTATTAAATGTTATTGGAGAAGGTATGGGAAATAAAAAGCATGCCATAGTGAAACGATTAAGAAACTTGCCTCACATTTATACCCTGACAGTGCCTTCCCTGGGAGTGGACCCCGTACGCAGGATGACTGTGAGAGGCGTTGGTACAACGTACAACAAAATCAAAGCCTCACATTGCCAAGTGCAAGAATGAGCAGCGGCAGACTGGTAATTTTTTAGTTGTTATGTCTTTAAATGTAAAACTTATATTAGTTAGTTTTTTATGTGCTCACAGAATGCAGCTATACTGGCCACAATGCCTTTATTTCAGCTTAAAGTTAATAAGTTCATAGCAGTGAACTGCATATTTGATATAGAATTTTTTTTAATGTTCATCTGTCAATGACTATCAATCTATCTAAATACCTTGGTTGTCTTCCCCCAGTGAAGGGTTTTAGCCAAGACAGGCACACACACACTCACACACTCACACTCATGTACACCACTCTCTCAGCTGCACAGCCCCTGAGGGAGTAAAAAAGGGCCTCACTGTATGGGGGATTAGCTGCACAGTTCAGACAGGGAACTTCCACACCAAGGCCTCACAGCATACACTGGTTTACCCTGCCCTTCATAACAATGACATTTCCCCCAGCACCTGAGTGCCCCACACGTGTGGCACCACAGATACGCAGGCGCCTGCCTATATAACTATGACATTAGCTGTGGTAGATAAACTGGTGTATGACATCATAGGCTGCTCGTCTCATGTATTTGAAGGGGTACCAGAGCCATTCAGCATTGACATGATGTGCTAGGGATAGGACAGCAGCAACAGTCAAGCAGCAGTGAAATATTGACTGGCCAGTATGTTTTTGGCAAAAACTTTTATATTCTCATTAAAACAATTTATTAATCACCCTTAAATTCATATTCTTTGTAGATACACACTTTATCAATATTGCTAGAGACCATCCCAGCACATTGTTCATTATCTGTGGAAAAGATACCATTAGCTGCTCCGGCAACAGCCACTGCTTCAATATCTGCTGGCCCTATGACACCAGCCACTGCTTCATCATCTGCTGGCCCAATGACACCTGCTACTGCTTCATCATCTGCTGGCCCTATGACACCAGCCACTGTTTCATCATCTGCTGGCCCAATGACACCTGCCACTGCTTCATCATCTGCTGGCCCTATGACACCAGCCACTGTTTCATGATCTGCTGGCCCCCCAATGACACCTGCCACTGCAAGGGATGACAATGAAGCTGCTCCACCACAGTCACCACCTACTTCATCGGAGTTAAGAGATGCCTTTCATAGGGTAGCAGTATAATTTTTTGATGCTGGGGCTGAATGTTACTGCCTCAAGGCTATGATTTTGTCACTTTTTTTATTACTGAGGAGGTTAGGGTGGAAGGGGTGAAAAATAATCTCTGCTGTTTTTCGACAGAAATGGTTAGCAAATTCATTCAAAGCACAAAATTTACCAGAAAAAAAATTGTGTGCCATTGTGAGTGGGTTCACTTGAGATTGGGCTCCAATACGCCTCTGTGGTCTAGTGGTCAGCATGCCTGGCTTCTACGCGGGCCCGGGTTCGAATACCGGCCCGGGCAGTCGGCGTGCAGCTCACCCAGCTGATCATCCTCCCTCTCGGGCTGGTCGATAAATGACTACCTGGGGAAACTGTGGTAGCCCGGATGTCACACTGGCCCTGTGTCCCGGGGTAATGGGCTCCCTCCCACCACAGGCTCAAGGGCCAATGTTACGGAGATGAGCACCGAGGCCACGCGCTGCTACAGCGTATGCCCCAACTCTACCTTTACCTTTATTGGCTCGACTGACAGACATGGCTTTATATGTCGAAGGTCACTGGTTCAATCCCCACAGCCAGCACTCTCTAACTTGGATTTTTCCGAGTTCCCTAGAGCCTAGATTAATTTCTCGGTGTTAAATGAGGAGATTTGCACCGGCACCCAGTCTTGGGTGTTACAAGATACGTTGTTACAATCAGGGGCGTCATTTGGACTTCAAAAGTGGGAGGGACATTAGGGCAGACAGTTTTATATATATATATATATATATATATATATATATATATATATATATATATATATATATATATATATATATATATATATATATATATATATATATATATATATATATATATATATCATTAGCTAATAATACCTTTAGGCAATGATCATATTTGCATTTTATGTAGTCTGTGATGCAGGCAGGATATTCATTAGCACCTAATTAGACTCATGCTGCTCTTGAGTGCTCTCTGATGAATTCACAATCAAATATGTAGTATACCTATATGGTAGCATTGAGTAATCTTAGGTCACTTGGTAAAGTGTTCACCTAAGTCCGACCCAGTCTGACAACATAAACCTAAGTGTGTTTGCAAGCTGAGTGTTTAGAATATTGGCATAATAATAAAAGATGCTGAAAACTGGATTCCACTACTTTATTGAATATATGAATAATTATAAACTGAATTTGTAATGGAGCCAAGATAAAAAGCTATGTTTTCAGCGGTCATACCATGATCTCATGAAAATAATTAGGTTGACATATATAATTAATTAATACGTATTTTGGTATGATGACCATTGCACGTTAATACCATAGCTTTGCTAGCATTGAGTAATCTTAGATCACTTGGTAAAGTGTTCACATAAGTCCGACCCAAGCTGACAACATAAACCTAAGCATGTTTGCAAGCTGAGTGCTTAGAATATTGGCATAATAATAAAATATGCTGAAAACTAGATTCCACTAATAGAGTAATTATATACTGAATTTGTAATGGAGCCAAGATAAAAGCTATGTTTTTCAGTGGTCATACCATGATCTCATGAAAATAAATAGGTTGACACATGTAATTAATTACTACGTATTTTGTTATGATGACTATTGCACATTAATACCATAGCTTTGAATCCAATGATGAATATCCTCAAGCAAGACACAAATAGCAACAGATTGGTCACCAATTCACTCAGTAAACACAATACTCCAGAAAAGTATACACTGAATTCACAATAAAGTTGTTTTTCCACTTGGAACTTTGTAAACAGAAACCAAGTAACCTCGTTTTACTTCACTTATAAGTCATGATGTTCGCGATGTGGTCACCTCGACCTTTCGTTCCTCCTCCCTCACACTGGCAGACGTCTCTAACAAGCTTTCTTACCACCATTATCTCAATACGAATAACCGGCAGGAGTAATTTGTTTTCTAACTTGATTTTAAAGCAACAATAATTATAAATCATATTCTAAATTACATTTTAATGCAATTTTAATGTCATCTTTTTCATTTGCATGTGTGTACCTTTCTGCTACAAATAAAAGTTTTTTTCCCATGTTTTGTTTTCCTTAACTCAAATATTTCACATTTTAATCAATAACAAAGGCATCAAACACTAATTGTATGTTCAAGCTATGTTTTTTTTCCTTTTTCTGTTGACATAAACTACTTCGTTTTCCTTTGGTGCCATTATTTTCACATGGGTGCAGTCTATCACTCCCACAACACCGGCAAGTTGGTAGAATTCTGCTTGCTTTTCACGGATCTCCACCCTGTCAAGGGAGACTGGATAAACCTCCCGACTACCTACAGGGCACTGAGGGCGGCCAGAATTTTCGCAATCACCCTTCTTACACTACTCTGGCTTACCCCAAACTCATCACTTGAACACTGCAGCATTTTTCCTGTAGCCAATTATCTTTAAGTAAAAATAACTATCAACCCAGGGTTGAGGTAATTCTACCTTTGAAATGGATCTTGTAGCTCTTTTCTCACCAAATCAGTCACATACTCCATTCCTGCACGGTCTAATATGTATGTTTTGACAAGTTCACCATCGTTATACAGTTCCAAAGCGTCCTATCAAACTCTAAATTGCGGAAGCGGGCTGGGCGAGGAAGTCCGGTGGCCATGTTGATATGGGTCTGGGTCTGGGATTCACTATTAACTTTACTATTAAGTGTTTAGAAGTCCTCGCCAGCACTCCCAAGTTAATACCAAAGTTAATAGTAGGTATTAGGCTAATAGTTGTTGAGGATACACTTTGAGAGTGAAGTTAATACTAAAGTCGAAAGTTAATACCAAGTTTAGTATTAATAGTTGTCGAGGATACGGGCCCAGCACTCGTCGAGCGAGCAACTCCCCTGGCCTTTGAACCAGCTTATAGACTGCTGAGTTGCTCGCTCGGCTACGGGTGCAGGATGCACCCGTTCCCCCCAACCAGCTGGGCAGGGCCTCATGGCCTGACGCCTAGCACCTCTGCCGTGCTCTAACCATAGCCCATCCAGTCAACGAGCTGGTAAACATAAAACAACAACAATTTTGCCAGAGGCAGTGGAACGCCAGCACTAACAACAATTTGCCAAAGGCGGCCCGTGGTAAGGTAGTGTTGGAGGCCTTTGTAGTTTGTTCGATATCTTCTCTAGCACCCCCCCCCCTCTTTTTTTTCGGTCTATTTATTATACACCCACATCCATTAACCATATACAACACTAACAAAAAGTAGGTTATTCCTCATATATGCATGCTCTCATTAATACAAACATCATTATTAGGAAAGCATTCATTATACATCCACATTCATTAATCATACAGCTTTAATAGAAAAGAAGGCTATTCCTTTTAAATCCATACTCTCTTAACAACATACAACATTATTAAGAAAGAAAATAGTAGATATACATCCACGTTCAGTACTCATATACAACACCAATAAAAAGTAGCCTATTCCTCATACATTCATGCTTTCTTTAATACAAAACATTATTAAGAAAGATTAATAGAACATCGACAGTAATTACTGATATACAAGATTAATAAAGAAAAGTAGGCTATTCCTCATAAAGTCATACTCTAATACAAACGGCATTATTAAGAAAGAAAAGAATACTTATACGTCCACAGTCATCACTCATATACAAGATTGATAAAAGTAGGTTACTCCTTTTCAATTCATTCCTCTTAATAACACACAACATTTTAAGAAAGAAAAGACTAGTTATACATACAGTTATTACTCATATACAAATAAGAAAAAGTAGGCTATTCCTTTTAAAATTCATATGCTTTTAAACACATACATCATTATTTAGAGAGCATTCATTATACATCCACATTCATCAATCATATACTACATTAATAAAAAGTAGGATATTTCTTTTAAATTCATACTGTTTTAAACACATAAAGCATTATTAAGGAAGCATTCATTGTATACTTCCACATTCATTAATCATATACAGCACTTATAACAAGTAGGCTATTCCTAATACATTCATCTCTTCAATGCATACACCATTATTAAAAAAAGCATTTATATCACATTTATAGTCACTTCATATTAAACTCCACATAAGCATACAACCCAACACACAAGCAATTATTATACAATGAACACTCGTATTATACAGCTCTCAACTTCTTACGGCCACTCACAGTTTACAATGAACACTTTAAATTTATCTTACAACTTTTTCCATTTCTTTCGACCACTAAAAGACTTAAAATGGCTTCTTACATCTTGCTCATTTTTTTTCTTACGATAAATTCACAACTTACAATAACGCTCTTAGACATCTCGTAACTTCTTGCATCTTTTACGACCACCTCTCTCGCTTGGCAATGTTATGCAATGACATCATCGTCCATGCCAGCCGGTGCATTTAGGAAACTAGTAGGCTATTATGCATTGAATTGAATTACAAAGCTATTATTTTGCATTTACGAATATTAAGTTATTATTATGCATTTAAGAAAACTAGGCTATTATTTTGAGCAAATTTGCAGAGAGAAATTAATTCTCTCTCTCTCTCTCTCTCTCTCTCTCTCTCTCTCTCTCTCTCTCTCTCTCTCTCTCTCCAGAATGCACACTGACGACCAAAGCCAAGCAAGTATTTAGCTTATGGAATGCAGAAAATCTTATTACAGAGCGTGGACTAGTGGAAACAAGAGCATTCATAACAGATTTTTTTAACCCGTGGGCTTCGGCTATGGGAAAGCCGAGAAGTGGCCGAGAAACGACAAAATTACACTGCATTTTGAGACTAAGAAAAGAACAGGGAATGTACATCAAAGTACTCCTCTCATAACCAAAAAGCCGTTAAAAATATTTACTTTTACTCAAACTCCATTCTTTTTGAGTGGTGTTTGTCACAAAATAAACAGTCTCGTGACGTGTGGCATCTAGCCAATAGTCGCTTGTTGTCTACTATAGAGAATTTGACGAGTGATTACTGTATGGATAGCTAAGTCAGCCTGCCATGACCCTACAGCACCACCTTTGACAAAAAAGCCCACCTCAAGATCACTCACCTACCACAATGACCTCGGACATTCATGGTGGGTTGCGCTATGCCACCACCGACTACAAATAGCTCGAATTAGGTGTTTTATGGAGAGCCCTTTTTAGGGTCCACCGTACCACAGCCCCGACTTGTGAAAGCCCTGAAAAGGGTCTCCCAACGTTCTCGGGTTAAAGAAACATAATCGTCGTGCAGTTGATGCTCACAGTTTCGTAAGAAAAATCCTGTCTGTCCTATGTCTTTGAAATTTTAATATGTTGTTTGTTGGTGTAAATGTATGACATTCTGTGAATTTCGTGAAAATTGGGTGAATGTGTAGGGGAAACTCAAACAGAGCATAAAATCTTCTATTTGTTTCACAGACTTTAGTTTTTAGATAATTACTTTGAAAAAAAAATACCCTAGAACATTTGTGTATATATGTACATTTCTCATTTTGTAAATTTTAGATTTTCTGTTTCGGCTTCGAAAAAATAATTTCACTAATAGTCTTCTCCACTTTTTCTCCCGTTTTCTTTTTACCTTTTTTAAAATGTACAAAATGAGAAAAATTGCCATTTAGTTGTAGTTTATATTGCTACCTTACAACAGACTATCAGACTGTTGATTTTCTGAATTTTTTTGAAGTGTAAAAAACACATTTTCGAGATTTTGGCTCCTACATTTTTTTTTTTTTTTTTTTTTTTCCATTTCATGTGTTTTGCCATTTCTATTCACTTGACTGGCATGAAATCTTTACATA